>NC_133203.1:50637244-50652244 GCF_958299795.1 Porites lutea
GCAGGCTAGTAAGTAATGATTTGTCTGTTGGATAGCCGTTAATCATCTTTAAAACAACTGGGGTCTGTAGACGCATTTTACAACTGCTACTTTTTCTTGGAAGGAGGAATATTTTACAACTACCCGTTGAATAATCTTTGTAGTAATATTTAGCACCTGACGCCTTGGCCAAACGTCGAACTTTTCATGAGAGGAACCAAACTTAGTGAGTTAAGTTGAGGAAAAGTTCGACGTCTGGTTCAGTTTGTTTGAATGAGTTTGGATCGTCCAAAACATTCTATCCGTCTGCTTCAAACGGACAGAACGTTTGAGGATCGTCTCCGGGGCAAAAGTCGATCTTCACATGCGACGAAATAAACTAATAGATTAAAAATTTGTATGATAGTATATAATTAGCCTCGTTCTGGAGATAATTTATTAAAACTGAGCTGAAATTGTTTTTTCATTGGTCTGATTCAGTTGATGAGTTCGACGCGTCCTAAGTTCGTTGTCTGACCCAACAAACGATCTTAATTTAATTAAAGTCATGAAAAATTCGACGTTAAGCCTAGGTCTAAGTCAGTTGTGTGCGTATGTGGTTTGATTTTAGAGTATTGACCTTCATGCTCTGACGGGCTGGATTCCAGAGCGCATGTCCATCAAACGGAACGATCCCAAATTTAATGAGAGTATGCATTTTGATCGGCTCCTGAATGGACTGAGGAAAGGTGAGAGCCATGTGATAAACTCTGAAACACTTATATTTTGAGATAAATATTAGCGATAAAAAATCACGACGTTTCGACCTCTCCGAGGTCATTTTCAAGTGTATAAAAGTTTTCTAAATTAGCATAAATAAGTTAAGAACAAGTTATGATAGATAAAAATGTGGTGAACGCTAAAATGTGATAAAATATGTAAAAATGTAAAAAGTGCTAAAAATATTTATAAAGTCAAAAAACAATGGAAATAAAACAATGTTAACAAGAACTACTCTAAACAAATAATTTGGCGCGAATTGAATCGCACTGTCCAGTTTGAAGGGAACTTGTACGAGCAAGTGGACGGTGTAGCTATGGGCTCGCCACTAGGTCCCCTAATGGCAAACGTCTTCATGTGCAAAATCGAGAAACAGCTGGAAACAGAGAACAAGTTGCCTACCTTCTACAAGCGCTATGTAGATGATACACTTAACGCAATGCCGGATCTGACAGCAGCCTCAGAATTCCTGACGACATTAAACGAGAGTCATCCCTCTATCAATTTTACAATGGAGCTCGAAGAAAATGGCAAGCTTCCCTTTCTCGGAATGAATGTTATCAGGAATGGTTGCCGCCTAGACACCACGGTTTAGAGAAAACCAACGGACACTGGACTTCTGCTACACTACCACAGTCACGTTGACGCCAGATACAAACGGTCACTCCTGAACACCATGCTTAACCGTGCGTTTAAACTCTCGTCTACGTGGAAGTTTTTTCACGAGGAATGTGAACGCCTTAAAGAGATCTTCTCCCGACTGCGCTATCCAGACGACCTTGTGCAGTCAACCATTCGCCAATTCATTGAATCCAAAGTGTCCGAGGATTCACACACCCAAGTGGCTGATAAAAGAGAAGCCCCAATCAGAATCGTGTTACCCTTCAAAGACCAGAAATCAGCAAACGTAGTACGTAAACAGCTGGCTGACCTGAGTAGGAAGATCAACGCAGACATCAGCCCAGTTTACACAAGTAGGAAGATCAAAGATGAAATTAAGGTCAAGGAAGACAAGCCGCCTCTTGTGAGTCAACAATGCGTGGTGTATTCTTTCCAGTGTAGCCTGTGCGATGCAGGCTATGTCGGCTACACGTGCCGACACCTACACCAACGAATTGAAGAACACAAAGGATCGGCAATCGGAAACCACCTCAGAGAGCAGCATGATATGGAGCCTGAAGACATCGCACAAAGTTTTAGAATCTTAAGAAAGTGTCAGAATAAATTTGACTGTCTTATTTTTGAAATGTTTTTTATCCAAGAACTGAAACCGACGCTTAACAAACAGTGCGATTCAATTCGCGCCAAATTATTTGTTTAGAGTAGTTCTTGTTAACATTGTTTTATTTCCATTGTTTTTTATAAAGGCTTTATAAATATTTTTAGCACTTTTTACATTTTTATATATCTTATCACATTTTAGCGTTCACCACATTTTTATTTATTATAACTTGTTTTTAACTTATTTATGCTAATTTAGAAAACTTTTATACACTTGAAAATGACCTCGGAGAGGTCGAAACGTCGTGATTTTTTATCGCTAATATTTATCTCAAAATCGATTTCTAAGAAACTACTTATTAACACTTATATTGATTAAGATTCAGTTTCTAGTCACCGTATCATAGCAATGTCGGGGCCAGACTGAAGAGTCGAAAAAAAGGGAAAAAGTGCGAGGCTTGCTTTCCAAACTTGATGTGAAAATAAAGGATAGCTTGGCCAGAGATTTTCTTTGTTAACAATAAAGCTATCGCGCGAATTTAAAGAGTACGATTTGAGTATGTGTTGGCTGTTGCAAGTAGCAACAGTTTTGGTGGGTTTTGTTATCATTCTTTTTTTGTGTGTTCAAAAATTAGGGTGCAATTGCGTAAACCAATAAAAACTTTCGTATTAGAGTATCAAAAAAACAGCAAAAGGGACCCGAATATTTTCCTCTTTGAGTCACATATGTTCTTACCTCATATAGATATATCACGACCTGCTCCCCATTTACGTAATCGGCAAACACATGATCATGAAACTAATCAGTTTTTTTTTTTATTTGAACACAGGTGATTGTCTTATCACGGTTGCAACGGGGCCCTTAAGCGACAGCGATGCTGACCGAGCAGGGCTGGTATCTACTCACGCCTACGCCTTGTTGGATATGCGAAAAATCCAGGTAACTCGTGATTCGTAAAAGGGTTTTGATGAAGTTGCACTGATTTGGCCAGCACATTGTCTACCTCACTGGCGGACAGGTATTGAATCCCGATTAGCCTGCTCAGCTGACAGTGTGGTCTGGCGGGCGCTATCCCCCCATTGCCCCTCCCCAACAAAACCGCAAGTTTCGCAGGCTAAATCCCTATGTAAGATGTTCCCGGTATACATGTGTATATGCGTATTGAGGAAGTGTGAGATGAATATGGATATTGGCCAATTTCTTTTTTTGCGTGTTTTTAAACGTAAAAAAAGGGAAGAGGTCAATTTCCAATATCAATATCAACAGCCACCGTAACCGGACACGTCCGAGAGGACAGGATCATTCTGTTCGCTCTTGTAGCCAATCAAAACACATGATTTGATTTAGTACATCATTCCAGCTCAAGGAGCTATTCATATAATAATACTCATTATTATAAACTGAATCATTGAATAATGCAATTCTATGAGCCATTATACCATGCTCTCCAAATGTGGTAACTGTACGCGTCTGCTCAAAATTAAAAGTGAAAATCGGTTGTTTTCACAAATTTAGTCGGGAAGAATTCTCAATATTTTGTGGGCGTTTTTAATAAAACAGTTATTCCGCTACGCGCTACGCGCCTCGTTGGCTTTCAACCATCTCATATCCAATGCGCACTCGTGGAATAATTGTCAATTATTTAAGAGGCTGTGTCACGAAATTTATCAAAATTCAAATAGTGGGAACTACCACCAAACTGAGTGAAACATAAAAATAACCGCTCAAAATGTTAAAATAAGAAGGTATAAATAACACAGCATGTACAAAAGGTGGCACGGATGGACAAACTGGAAGAAGATTTAAAAAACGGATTAGAATTGCGATTTTGGAAACTTGTTAGCCTAACAGTTTTTCAACATTTCTTTTTTTGTAACGTTTGATATAATGCTTGGTAGACATAAGTGCTTGACATGAAGCTGATTTCTCAAGTTTGATAGCCAGTAAGGATGCATAATTGGCATTAAAAACAAAGTGAACTAAACAGCTGTGACGACGCAGCGCCTTTAAACTTGGAATTACTTAATTATCGACTATATATCTTCCGAATAGGTATAGCTGCATTTAGATGTAAAGCTCGCTTTCAAAACACGTTGGGGCAATGTTGAGAACCAACAAAAATTGAACAGTGCATTAATCCACATATGGAACCATCTCTTGGCTTGTGATTATATGGAGAAAGGAAATGGTTTAAACGTCTATTTTACTTGTTAAATTTATATGCTAGGATTTTACTGAGTGTGATTATTTATTTGCTTTCTCACAGGGGTATCGTCTTCTTCAATTAAAAAATCCCTGGAGTCATTTGAGATGGAAAGTATGAACCATAGGACTGACAATAATTAGATTAGAAGCAACGAATTATTCACTCTGTACACGCCTTTAGTTTCGTTGCGGTAGACGGTTACAAGATTTGTGCGTGCCAATATACAAACATTGTTTCAACTATACAGTCGTCCCAACAATGCAGTCGCTCAATTTAGATTTTTGGTCGTCACTTCGAGTGAACGCCCAAAACTACAACATAACAAGAAGGAAAGACCAGGTCATGTGACCTTGAAGGGTGGGAAAACAAAAACAGGCTACCCAACCGTTACATAAACTCATATTCTTTGTTATTGAAACAACTGTTACATAATTTATAATTAATTTCCAAAGTTCAAGGATGGAGTCACTCAGTCTGCAAAAATTTAGGCTTGGGTTAGTCTCTTGGCATCAGTAAAGGTAAGTTAGAAGTAGTCATTGCGGTTAACTCAGGTCGTCTGTTTACAGGGAAAATTTTCTGAATTAGATTCTACCAGCTGGACACCAGAACTTCAGCGAGCTCTGAACTATGACAGGAAGAGTGCTTTGCAGATTGACAATGGTAAAATACTTTAAGTGTGTGCTTATTGACTTGAATTGCCTGTGTGATGATCTGTGAAAGAATAAGTCGATATTAATTTGCTCCAATTGCATTAAAGCTTGATTATTATCTCAGTTGATTCTTGGTTTTGGTGTGAATTACTTGTTGGGATGTTGTTTTTGTCGATGATGATGATGGTGATAGTGATAATGACAAGTTATTTTCACGTGTGAAGACATCATGTTTTCGTGCGAAAGCTCACCTGGTATTTCATTGGTGTTTAATAAAAAGATAACAAAGATGGTGATGGTGAGGAAGACTATGATAGAGATCGGAAAATTTTCTTGACCCGAGTGAAACGTTATCCATTCTTCAAATTACATTTAATCTTTCTCTAGGTGTTTTCTGGATCAACTGGGAGAGCCTTATGCAATTTTTTGATGTGATTTACATGAACTGGAATCCCAAACTCTTCAAATACCGTTTCTCTCTTCACTCGTAAGTACAGCTTCTTTTCGCGGCTTATTTTTGACAGAACTTAGTTATATGATGTGTTTTCAAGGATATGCGTTGAATGGTTCATTTAAAGCTGATTTTCAACATTCCTTCCTTTCTTTTACATACAAACCCGTGAGCAAATGGAAAAAGAGCTTGGGATGATAAAATGGAAATTGCGGTAGCTTGTTTCAGTCGTTTGTTTAGGGTTTGAGAATGAGGTTATTGGATTCAGTCACCTTGCCTTTCATTGCCTTAGTCATTTGTGATTTTTCATTACCGTTAGCACAATTTTAGCACGGCGTTTTTAAAACCAGAAGTTTTGAAGATGGAGTCGCGATGAAAAAGAAGGGAAGCGTTTCAGAAGTATTGTATATAGGAATGGGTAAATTTGTTGTGTTTCAAAACTTAAATCGCACTTCTGTCTCCCTACAGGACGTGGACGGCTGCTGAAGGACCCAAGAAGGATGTCTACAACGTTGGTCAGTGCATTTTAAAACATCTTTATTTTTGTTTTGGTAAACTAATGCCGACAAACAAAACGCACAGAATCCCTGCTGAAATTCTTTATTTCAGTAAGCAGCCAAGCATTGCGTTTACGAAGGTGCTGTGGCATGTGACTTTCCAATAGTAATTTGATTTTAATTAGGCTGGTTTTTACTACTGAGGGAATAATTCGTAGTCAGAGTCGTTGTTAGAACCGTGAAAACAGATTCCGCTATGATTCCGTTATGATCCAGTGAAAACAGATTCCGCTAAGTTACAGGAGCAGAAGTGGTAGAACTAAACCGAACACTTTGCGTGGGGACGAGAATTGTGATTTGTTCATTCTTGTGCCTCTTTTTTCCACTTGGACAATCTGGTTTTCTCTAGGTCGTAAACGACGGGCTCATAACTGCGGAATCGAAAGAATATTGATACGCTGGAGAGAGCGCAAAAACCGCAAGACATGCGCACTGTCGATACGTTGCGTTTTTTGCGACTCCTTCTCCGCCGAGCTCATGATTCCGCTTACCACTCCATTTGGTTAATTTTTACTTAATGGTAAGCGCTCTTACGACTCTGACTCCAACTCCATCTCCTTTGTTACTGGTGAAAACCAGTCTGAAAAATGCATAATTATACGCATACTAATGGTGCTTATTATTAACAGGTGACAATCCTCAGTACAAGTTGGAGTTGTTGTCCGCTGACCAAGACACTGTTGTCTGGATTCTTCTCACTCGACACATAACACAAAAGGTACATGCAATGTCGTGGTATATGATGTATTTTTATTTTAAAAGATGTTTTGTAACGCTTTTCGATCGTTTACCCGGGGGTTGGTAGTTTGTTAAATTGTGAAAAAAGTGATATGCTCCTCTGACTCTCGAAAACCTTCTGTTAGGATGACTTTGCAGAGAATAAGGAGTTTATAACAGTTCACGTGTACAAATCAGATGGCGGAAGAATATTTTACCCAGGTAACTGCGTTTCATTACTCAGATTTCTGTCAGCTTTTTACTCCACCAGCTTTTAGATTTCAGTTCCCGTTCCTGTAAACTTGGGTGTGTCGTCTAATAGAAAGCACTTTCGAGCATGTTTTTTTTGTTTGTTTGTTTTTGATGTTGCTGTCTTTTTAATCGATCCTAGTTAGCAGACGTTTTTTAACCAATTTTCAAACGAGAAACAGGTCGAGCGCGAAGTCCACTGCAGGCTTTTGAAATGATAAATTTTAAGGTACGCAGACCTAACTTTCTTTGTACCCCCTTGCTCTAGATAACCCGTTCTTGGAAGGCACAAAAATAAACAGTCCGTTCTATCTGGCCAAACTCAATGCACCTAAAGGAACAAAGCGATTCACGCTTGTTGTCTCTCAGTACGAGAAAACAAACACCATTCACTACACCCTCAAGGCAAGTACCTACATATCAAAAATTGTTTCAACGTTTCCTTCTATCTATCTATCTGTACTCCTAGTCCTTAGTAATAGTGTCTCAAATTTGAAAAAATTTATACCTCCAAAGTCAAAATGGAGAATAATTACATATTCAAACATTACCCCTCTTCTGTTAAATTAAATGGATTTTTTGTTAAACTGCAGGTCTTTTCGTCAACTGAATTTCGTTTGTCCCCAGTTCCTATTCCATACACAGTTGAAAAGCAGGTTAGTATATTGCCTAACTGGGTTGACTCGTGTCTGTGTATATAGCGAAATTGTGATGCCAAACGCGCCTCCACTGACCAGTGTTCCAACAGTAGGGTTTTCCAGTGAAACTCTTCAAGGTGGTTGTAAAGTGAGTTGAACTCAGCCGTATCAGTATAAGATCAAATTATACTCACTTACCATTAACTCCTTTGTATTTCCTTTTTTAATGGATCTTGAACATTGTTTAACGAAAAGTGGTTATTTAAGCTGAGTTTAGTTATCTTGCTGACCAGGTCTCTTATTTGTTTGTATTGTAGGTAACAGGTGAATGGAAAGGCACCTTGGCCGGCGGATGTCCTAATTATTCATCACATTCCAATAACCCAGTATATCGTCTACAGCTGCAAACATCTTCTAACGCAGAAACAGCTGAAGTTCTGCTGAAACTACGTGGCCCCAAGTAAGCTTTGATTGCCAAGACACCCCTTGGCTAATTTTGATACCCTAACATAGGTATCTCATTCACCGCCGATACTCTAGGGTTAATATACCTTAGACCCTTTATTAAGCCTTCAATAAACCCCCTTCCCCTTTTCAGGGTAAGGTTATTAAGCCTCCTCTTTCTTTTAAGCCGCCCGTTTTCCATCTCTCTTATTATTGAATAATTGACTGTATTTTATCAATTACGACTGTAACACTTGATGTGGACCGATCTGGTTTGGTTTATTCACCTGGTGGAAGTTCGAATTTGTTTTTGATCATCGTTTTCATGACCTCCAACTTCATGCACCTGAGCTTTTCCACTTTTCGTTCTTTTCTTTATGGACGATTGAAACCATCAATTTCGTTAAATTAAAGAGGCCCCCATCTCTATTAACTTCCCCGCCCCCCCTCAAACATGCTTGAAATAAAAGGGGTTCCCCAAGGGTACTCCCCGACTCTGACCCTATTGACACCGAGGACGATGAATTGCATAAATGTTGTCGTTCAGCCAAGTCAGACATTTTCAGCGCCAGACGCTGGAACTTACGTCTGACGGCAGGTTTTACAAAGTACAGTAGCCCCTGTTCTACAAGTCGACAATTGCATTGGCCAGAAAAGTCTTATTTTACCGATGTTCTAGCAATGCCGCGGCGGCATATTGTAAATGTTTTCTGTTCTACACCTTGAGTGAGGACTGGTTTGCGCATGCCTTCGTGAAGGACATCCAGTGCACTGGAAAAATTGTCTACATTGAAAAGGCGAAGAATAGCGCGTTTTATCAAGCCTGTTGCTTTTAAGGCTAGATGCATTGTTTGGGTTTTTCATGTCAGTATTGTTTTGTTAGCTAATTAAACAGCTCGTTCTGGGATCTTCATGACTGCCCCTTCCCTCTGTCGAACATTTTATTGTTTTACCGACATGATGAACCCACACGAACTGTTTTTATGTCACTTGTATTCGCCGCCTCTTGATTGAACGTTGTTTTGTATTCTTAAGGGATTGATAGTAGAATATTTTACTCTTTTTTTAGGCAATTTTCTGTCGGCGCCATCATTCGTTCTGTTGACTGCGCGTCTGATGGAAAGCCTGTGTACGAGGCGTACTCTGATACGTACAGGTAAATTTAATACTGATCATCACAGTTATCCAATGAGATGTGATTAACCGTGACTTTTTAATGAGGATATCGTACTGTACTGGTGACCCAGCAGAGCTATAATGAAACTACTGGGCCACTTTGTGAGACAACAGTACAAGGTTAAGAACTGATCTTACTGGCGGAAGACAGCCCGCTGGATGTTTACTAGCGAGTTGAACTCGGGGCTACCGAGCCCCAAGCCAAGCTTTAGTCGAACCTTTTTAGTCCCGCCCTAAATCATTAAATAAAAGAAGCTCCTTTCCCCGACGTCGGTTGCTTATAGAAATTGTTTGGCTGTGCGGTAATGGTCACGGCGAGACTTGAACCCGGGAAAGCGAGAAAAAAACCCGCACTGCTCGCATCCCCTCGTGTTGGATTAATTCCTTGTCCTTCGCTTTTGATTCCCTTAAGGTTTGGCCAATGTTTTGGATCAAACCCATTCGTGTTCAAAGACATTCAAGATAACGCAGCATTATTTATAACTATTTAATCTCAAGGCCGAGAGGAGAAATCGTATAGCCAAAGTGGTATTTCCAAACATTGTAACAAATTTGCTGAAATCTGATATATGTTATTTTATTTCCATTCATATCTCAAACGCATTGCATTCGTTCTGTTTCAGGCCTGGCTTTTACGTACAACAGCTGACCAAAGTGCCTGCCGGAACATACGACTTGATTCCGTCAACATTTTACCCAGGACAAGAAGGGCCGTTCATACTAACGATAGCAGCGAGCTGTAGAATAGGACTAGGAAGAAAATAGAGGTATTGCTGGGTTACACACTGAGTTAGCGAAATTCATTCCTTACGAACTGGTCACCAAATTGAGTGAACTATAAAAATAACTGTCGCTTTGAAAGTGTAAAGTCACTGTTAAATAGATACGGGTGAACCAACAAACTTTTGAAAACTATTCAGCCGGCTACTTTTGTTTGAATTGTAAGGCGCAAGAGATATTTTTATGTCAGGAAGCAGTGATCTCGCCATTCAGAACTACAGTCAAAACCCCGCTTTACGGACAGCCACTTAATACAAACACGTCATTATTACGGACAGTTTGCTTCGTCCCTTGGAAAAGAAAGCCCTAACATTGTCTCTGAATTCAGCCCGCTTAATACAGACACTTTCTATGGCCCCCTCAGTGTCTGTTTTTACGGGGTTTGACTGTACTTCCTTTTCAAAGCAACTAAGACCCTGTTTACATGGAGTGGGGGACCCCGGTCTAGTGGGGTAGGCTTCTTTTGTTTTGTGTCCTCCAGAGCGTGAAAACAAAAGAAACCAACCCCACTAGACAGGGGTCCCCCACTCCATGTAAACAGGCCCTAAGTTGCAAAACTAAAGAAATAGACTAAACTGCTGCGATCTATACCCTTTAAGATTGTCAGTAGTACAGGCGTGGTTTCTTGGCTCGTGGATGAGTCGCAATGGAGAACAGAGAAGGGAAGTGAGGAGACTGGAAAATTGAATTGTGGGGTTGCTTTTGGGAACTAATTTTGACCCAGGTTTCTACTCAAGCTCGTAATAGTTAATATAATGACAGAGACGGGGTAGCGTTCCCAAAGTTGCCCCACAGTACCATTCAAGTCCCACGCACGAAAAAACTAATAAAAGAACAAATATTTAAATTAAACAAATAATATTGGTGCTAATTTAAATTGAAAATAGAAAGCTACGTGCAACGTAGTTAAAAGTTAAACATTTACCTGTGTTTGGACGTTTTTTTGAGGTTCATTATTCGATTGAATGAATTTTTTCAACAAGGGTGGTAAAAGTGGCTTCATTTAAGTATAAGTGATAAGAAGCGCTTTCTATATATCCTAACCGAGAAAATGTGGGCTTTAAGAAATCAAATGTTTAGAAAAAGTTTCTAACCGAGAAAATTAAAATGATAAAGATATTGTATTGAATTCTAGAAGCAATAAAATCCTCACTTGTAATTTGAATTTGGCGTTTTGCTGCTTGAAGTATATGAAAATGTTAACCATGAGAACGCTTCTATTTTCGTACGCTTTCTTTTCTAACTGAGAAACTATGGTATTATAACACTGTAGTATTAGCTATAAATAAAATGTTCACTTGAAAGTCAAACTTGTCCATCTATATTGGGTGCATCTGCTCTGCTGCAGGTAACAAAGAATCTGACGAACCGAGAGTAAATTTCCTAAGAGATGGTTGCCAAGAATACTCCTATAATTTGCGATTTTTGTAAATCTTGGTAAATTTTGAGGTTTTACTTTTTCTGTGCACTTTTCTGACCCCCCTAACCAACCAACACACCAGCGCCCCTTAAAAATTTCCGTTCGAGGGATCCTGAAATACGATGTTGGATACTGATATGTCGCTGAAGCAGAAGACAGACTGGAGCACTGATCAAAGCCAAGCTTAAAATTTTAATTGATTTTTTCTCCGAGCAAATCTGCTCATTTACAAATCAATGGTCGATTTGGCTCAGTAAATATTGTATTATTGTATTTACCATTTTAATCAATGGATTTGTCTGGGAACAGAAACACTTGTTGTAACTGTGTATCCAATCAATCTCAGTTGTCAATACGTTTGCACTCAAAACCAAATGTTGATTTTTCACTAATACAAATTCGTGAATTTTATCCTTGGATCTCAAAAAGCGGTAAGTAAAGTTAAGTATTTTATTTTTAGTGTGTAATTCACCAGATTTATTATTTTATCAAACTACGTACGGTATGGTAGACTAGCACGGTAGTCGAAAGCAGATTTTTGTGTGATTGCGTGTTGGCGGACGATTTTTAAGTTTTCAATAGGGTGCGACTTTGTCATGATGAACGCTACGTTTACGTATTGTAGGTAAAATCTCATAAAAACAGTAAGATGGCCATATTAGTTTTCATCTTATTTTCTAATTTTTTTTTTTTTTAACTGACTTTTATTTCCGGCGTCGTCATCATCTGTTCACTTAACCGTTAAAGGCTTCTTTCAATGAAACGCTCAATTTTCAGTTTGCGATTTCTTGAAACGAGCAAGTGAAGCAGATAATATGAGTTTACTGTTTGGGTCAGATATTACACGAGAGTCAGCGATCATTGGCATATCAAAATGACATTCACTTCGCTGCATTTACAAATGAGCCTTGTTATTTACTTTCTGAAATTATGAGAAATATTTCCGTAGATTATTTTCACGGTTACATGCCAAGCTGTGGAGTAGGGTTGAAATATAATTGACCTCACTAGCTTTTTTGAGCCTTAAGTCTCTATCAAACATCTTAACGTAAGACCTAGGAGTCCCTGCATAAATTTGTTTTTAAGGCTGTAGTGGCGTTAACTGATCTGAATAGAAGCACATGAACCCAATGAGACAATAAGGGAAGGGGAAACTGGGAAGAGTCAAACAGGCGAGGAGGCGCGTGAACAAAGCACTGAGCCCCAACGGGAGAGTTGTGTGCTATCCACTCACCCTACCCCTGTTAGTTTCCTGCCCTTCCTCACTCCTCTTTTCCTAAGACTTTCTGCTATTTCCGAACGGATAACCCATTGTTAGCAGGTGTCATTGATTTCAATAAGAACGAGACTGAAAAAACAATATTTAACTACTATAATTATTTGACCAAACAAATGTTTCGCTAACATTTATTGCCAAAAGATAATGCTTTAAAATCCTGACACCAATACTCACCAAAATTCGATGACATATAAAACGTATTTTGAAACAAATGTGCATGAAATGTGACTGTTGTTAAACTCAGTAATGCTGGGGCATACTCTTTTGCATTGAAACGAAAAATTTCTTTAATATTCTAGCGGAATTGCTGCTTCAGTGAGATGAGCAGAATACATCTTCTCTCCCTGTGTTTCATCTTTACAGAGTTCAACTTAGGTAGGTACAGTAACTGTTATGTACTTCATTACAATTGATAAACATCGGTTCAGGAGCCGAACACTCCCAGCTAACAGTGCCGTCAACTCTCCCGGATTATCCGGGAGACTCCAGATTTTGAACCCTATCTCCCGGTCTCCAGATTAGCGTCTGATATCAGCTGTGATATCTCCCGGATAAGCGCCAAAGTTGCTATTTCTGTAGACTCGACTTTCCGACCGTAAAATTTCAAATATTTTGCGTTGTCTGCGCTACTGTTAACATGGAACGTTTCCTCATAAATTCTGGTATGCCACAGTAATTTAAGCAATAATGTGGCTAAATATGAACTGTTTATGTGCTATATACGTCAATCGGAATCAACGAGCTTTTTTGGCACAAATGACATCATTTGTTGTGCGATATGACGTCCTCTATCATTCCTTCCCTATCAATTCTCAATATTTGATGACGTAGGGCGGTTGAAAGCCCTGGGCTAATACATTCGTATTATTACCTTTGATCATCATTCGTTGCTGACAGTATTTGCTGTAAATTCGCTAGATAATTTGGAAAAAAAACATAACCAAATTGTGTACTTAACGTGTACATATTTATTTCCTATCAAAATAAATCACTTTAATTGTTTGTTTGTTTTTTATCAATGTCATTTTAATTAGTTTCTATTTTCGTACTGTTTGAGTTTATAAATATTTTAATCTAGTTTTCATTGTTCAAAGGTTCAATACCCACCAAGTCGGTCCACCAATAAATTATTGCCAGTTCTATAAATTCAAACTTTTAGTTATTATAGTTCTTTTAAGTTCTTTATTTTTCTTTTATGCCCTGAAAATGGTTTGTGTTTGCCAACTGTGAAACATCGGACAAGTTTGCTCGGATATATTCCAGTTTGATTCTTACCAATTTTGTTTACTTTGTCATGTTTCGCCACTTTAGAAACGAGCAGCGAACAGTACCCGATATGTGTCCCGCAATTGTTTTAAATCTGGGATTGTTACTGGGGACATGCCAGTCAGCTAATGGCCAATTTGCTTCCTCTGTCCCTAAAAACAATCCCAGGAGTCTTTGCGAAGGTAATTTCGGCCCAGTTGCCTTCTCCTTCTAAAGAGGCGAATCGCTGTATAATAGGTATCTTGCTTTTCCTGATCACCGGTCCACGTGTAGGCTTTGATAGAGTGTTCTCGGAAAAGTAACAGTGTTCATATATTTCAAAACTTACAACAATAATTATGCTAAGTTTTATTAATGATTCCCAGTTTAGCCAAAAATGCAGAAATTATGCTTCTACTTTTCAGTTTTATTTGTGTAAAACATCTCAATAACTTTGGCAACAAAAAAAGTGAATGGCAAACACATTTACCCTTATTGCATCAAGAAACTTTAAGAGTGCACGGTGATTCATTGTCTGAAGACTATAAAACCTTAAACAATTAACAACAGCAGGAGGACGCCATCTTTAAGGTAAACGAGCCGAGATGTCGTTAAGCACACGACTTGGGTTTTGTGGAAAGAGGCCACTACCTGACATTCATGTGGGACCAACGTCCAATGTGACAATAAGCAGATGAAAATTAGTTTTGTTACTTAAATTTATCTGTAACACTGATATCGGGCTGAACAAAATTAGTTACATGACCAAAAAAATTACAATTTTGTGCTTCAAAACTAGCCAAAAAGTGCATATTATGCTGGCAGTTATGCTCGTAGTGATAAATAATGCAAACAATTATGCTAGCACAATCTATCAAAACCTATCTACATGAGATCTAGATCCAGAACCGCTCAACTGTTTGCATGGTTGTCGCTGTAGTCTTGCAGCTCTTAAAGTTTTACTTTCTACCAGCTATGAGCCTAGAAGACACTATCCTCTAAGTGTTTTGTTCTTTCTTGTTCGTAGCGTTGCAGCTAGTATCCGCAAATGATTGCCCAGAGAAATGCGCTATACTTTATGATCCAGTGTGCGGAAGTAACGGTAGAACTTACAAAAGCCCATGCAACTTGAGGCGAGATAACTGTTTTAGGAACAACGAAATGATTAAAGAAATTCATAAAGGAGAATGCCTGAACAATGAAGGAGATGAATCAGAAGACGCCACGT
>NC_133203.1:50657244-50664744 GCF_958299795.1 Porites lutea
GAGAATGTTTGACAATAAGTGTCGATTCTTAAGATATGCGATATTAATATAAATACGGAATCAGAAAGAGAATTTTGCAAGGTCATTCAAAGTTTATATGCGTCAGTGAAATATTGTATCCATATTGACCGCGACAAAACAACAGAAACGTCTCAAGCAACAAAACAATAAGATATTTGGGGATGAACTAAGTGCTCTGTTGTATTCCTTATTTATAATTTATTTGTAAACGATGCTACACAACATTTAAAAAAAGGGTAAATGCTAAACTGAGCAGTTAGGAAACCGGCCTGCTGTTTGTATGATCTCTTAATAATAATTCCATCTTCTAATTTCTACTCTGTAACTGATTCCCATGAGGCCCTGGCCTTACGTCATTAAAGACAAAGAAATCAAATGTCATCAGTGATATTTAGTGGCAGTTGTCAGAACAAAAAGCTAGAAAGTATTCTTACGTTAGTTAGCTAAAAGTAGCTATTATTCTAACGTACACAGGAAGACTCACTTGTAAACCTTCATGGTTTCGACTTCCCCGCCTCTAAATCTAATTCTAATTCTAATGCGTATTATTCTATTTCTTATTGTAATTGCGTAATCTGCCTCGATCGTCCTGAATGATCTACAAATTGCTACTAGATAGTGTCTTTTATATTATTTTCAGATAATACTAATTTAGTCTTGAGCAACAAAAACCGTGACATAGGAACTCTATAAGACACTATGGAAAGACACTATGAACCAAATGACCGGCATTTTGGCCAAATAAGGCTGCTGTAAACATTATTACCACTTAAAACGCTTCAAATGTTATATGACACGAGCTATGGTCGATCTACTGATATTTAACCCTGTATCAACACTGGGCAAGTACTTATCCTACTAGACTAAAACCTATTGTCTCAAAACAAAGAAATATCTTAACAGGGTTATGACTTTTTCAACTTATAGAGAAAAATCACGACATCTCTTTTAGTCTCTGAAGATACAGAATATCTTTGAATCAAGTACTTATCTAACAGCAGTTGATTTATTGCATTCATATCAGGCTTCTAGCGTGGGTAAATAACCTTTTTTAAACTAATGGAAGTGTATATTCCTGCCTACAATAGACAATATACATCAAACATACACATCGAATTTAATAACGAATTATGGCAAATATCCTATAGGTTTTCAGGGAGCAATTATAAGGAACAACCTTCCCACATATATTGGAATCGTAATTTTGTATAATATGTTTCCAAAAAAACTGAAAAAGCATGTACAAAATTATAATAAAGTTCATCCTGATTTTTCCTCATACGGTTAAAAATTTATCAATTAAGAATTAGTTTTCCATATCCGTATTGTAAAACAGAAAGTCCGGTTTCTGTTAAAAGTTACGCTTCTTCTCTATCTAGAATAAAGCGAGGATTACAATCAAAGAACTTAACAGAGTTTGCTTGATCTCCCCGCTAGTTATCATATAAAATGTTATGTTTATGACCAAGAAAGGATAATCTTGGCATGGCGGTACGGAAAATTAAAGCACTTCTTATGATAATAATAAAATAATAATAGTGATAATAAATTCAGTAATACATTGACAGTTTATGTTAAAAACACTTCGATGCTCTAGACAAACAACTTTATACCTTACACTTTAGGACTGCGAATTCTGGCTGCCTGAACTGTTGCAGCAGGGGTTAAAACTCATTTTGATTAGACCCCCAAAAAAGAGATCGATATCTGGTTTAGTGAAAAAAACTTTTTGTCCCCTGATGACAGAAAAGAACAAGAAAGGTAGAAAGATTACCGACAGATCCAGTGGTCTTGATCAGTTGAACTACACTAAATCGTGAATTTTTTTCTATTGCTGATTGGCAAAGTCTTAACCATAACGTTGAAAATACGTTGCTGTGTGAAGCATTTCAATTGCATCAAATTAAAATAAATGTTTTGATGCACGAAATATTGTAAGATGGTTACTAGAATATTCGATATGTGGAAAAAGACACCGTTATGACCACATCATAATGGGATTTTATGGCAAGGCATTTGATAATGGTTTGCAGGCTAATGCGGCAGGTTCCAAGCTTATCTTATTTCCAGCCAATCAGAATTTAGGGCGTTCCGGACGATATCGTTCTTAAGTGCGCTTTTCCATGCGCTCGCCCCTTTCGATCGCTCCCCGTCACGTTGTTCACATCGCTTGTTTGAACCATTTTCAGCATATTCCACCACCTTCCCTCCGCCTGCCTGCAAATTAATTCCTAGTGTGTTTCTCTTTCTTGTCTCAGTGGGTGGCGGTTTTTTCGCCCACCTTTGCTGAAGAGATATTTAGTTTATTATATATTGGCAGATCTTGAAAATAAAGTTCGTCACCTTTGGGGGCCGAATTTTCTCCAACCAAATCCGACTCTGTGTTTATCTCCTCAACAAACAAGTGGCTGCCACGCAGAGCTCTTGGTCACGAAATCCAAAGTTTTTAGCGCCCTTCTTACCGAAAAAATGGCTTGATATAAATATTTATAAAATGGAACATGAAGAAATCTCCAGGTTCAGAAGAAAAACCTATCATAGAGAAGTTAAAAATATGTATCAATTCGAAACCCAGCCTTTTAAAATATATAAGGGGCTTATATATCACAGACACAGACCGGGAAACACGGAAGGATAGCTAGGCGCAGCTATAACGGAGTAGAGGATAGAATGTGACGTGCTTAGTACACCAAAACACTATATCGGAGATTTTTACCACAAATCTTGGTCGTGGTTTTATGGAGGGTAAAAAAATAATAGGCTAAGTCAAGAGCTTCTTGTTCGTCAGGGATTTAATTAATTGGTACTTCTTTTATGAATCTTGATAATCATGAAAAGGTACTGAAATATTTGTTAACAACGGATATTAAACAAATCCTGTACGTCATTATAGTGAAATGTATGTAGAGTATAGAATTATAGAAAAATAGTTTAATAGGAAATTTAGCATGTTGTAGTTCATGCAATCAGCCGTGTCATTTTGTATCATTTGACCAGTGTTCACGATTAAGTTCATATAACGTTTGGCTGTAAACAAATCAATGCCTTATCTTAACGCTGTTACAGTACCGTTACTGTATAAAGTATTCGGTTATTCATGAGCTAACCGCTGGAGAACACCCCCCCTCCTCCCCCCCCTTTCCCTCGGTTTCAAAATCCATGAGTTTTCATCATTGATCAATTAATTGAAAGCCTTATTCGCGGGCTCGAGATCCGTACTGTCTAACCAATTATAACTTTTTTGCTTGGTTTTAGTTTTTCATAAGCTTGACATAGACGTGAAAGGAGGGGAACATCTTTGTGGGTTTTGAAATTCCCAACGAATCATTAGAAGATCACGGACCATCCGTATCACAGTACGAGAAATGACTTAGACATATTCAGCTGAACAAATAAATGGATGTCTGAAAAAGATATTTTGCAACCAAATTTGATGTAAGCTTTAAACTTTGCAAGAAAATCATGACAAGGCAATTTCTTTAAGACGAAGAATATAGGTGTTTGGCAAAAGCTCACGATTCAGATGGGTAAAAAGAGCTATATTGCTTTGCTTATTGTCGCTCTTTTAACCTGTCTTAAGTACGCCGGTTATTATCCGTCGCGGAATTACGTACGGCGACAAAACACATTTCCCTTTCCTCGGTAGGTCATGCATGATAATTAACTCTGCGGGAGAGAACGATGCAGTGGCTCGAGCGGATATAGCATGGGAAATGTACAAAACTTTCATTTGTCAGTGCCTTTAATATATATTTTTACTGCTCAGTATTTATTGTTTATTTGAGCAGTGGAAAGCTAAAATAACTTGTAAATATTAGGCATGCAACAGGAGCACCCAACGAGTATTTTCTGTGAATTTCTGTGACAAGAAGGGGAGGGGAAACTGAGAAGAGTCGAACAGCCGAGGAGGCGCGTGAACAAAGCACTGAGCCCCAACGGGAGAGTTGTGTGCTATTCACTCACCCTACCCCTGTTAGTTTCCTGCCCTTCCTCACTCCTCTTTTCCTAAGACTTTCTGCTATTTCCGTACGGATAACCCCTTGTAAGCAGGTGTCATTGATATCAGTAAGAACGAGACTGAAAAAACAATATTTAACTACTATAATTATTTGACCAAACAAATGTTTCGCTAACATTTATTGCCAAAAGATAATGCTTTAAAATCCTGACACCAATACTCACCAAAATTCGACGACATATAAAACGTATTTTGAAACAAATGTGCATGAAATGTGACTGTTGTTAAAACTCAGTAATTCTGGGGCATATTTTTTTGCATTGAAACGAAACATTTCTTTAATATTCTAGCGGAATTGCTGCTTCAGTGAGATGAGCAGAATACATCTTTTCTCCCTGTGTTTCATCTTTACAGAGTTCAACTTAGGTAGGTACAGTAACTGTTATGTACTTCATTACAATTGATAAACATTGGTTCAGGAGCTCAACACTCCCAGGTAACAGTGCTGTCAACTCTCCCGGATTATCCGGGAGACTCCAGATTTTGGACCGTATCTCCCGGTCTCCAGATTAGCGTCTGATATCAGCTGTGATATCTCCCGGATAAGCGCCAAAGTTGCTATTTCTGTAGACCCGACTTTCCGACCGTAAAATTTCAAATATTTTGCGTTGTCTGCGCTACTGTTAACATGGAACGTTTCCTCATAAATTCTGGTATGCCACAGTAATTTAAGCAATAATGTGGCTAAATATGAACTGTTTATGTGCTATATACGTCAATCGGAATCAACGAGCTTTTTTGGCACAAATGACATCATTTGTTGTGCGATATGACGTCCTCTATCATTCCTTCCCTATCAATTCTCAATATTTGATGACGTAGGGCGGTTGACAGCCCTGGGCTAATACATTCGTATTATTACCTTTGATCATCATTCGTTGCTGACAGTATTTGCTGTAAATTCGCTAGATAATTTGGAAAAAAAACATAACCAAATTGTGTACTTAACGTGTACATATTTATTTCCTATCAAAATAAATCACTTTAATTGTTTGTTTGTTTTTTATCAATGTCATTTTAATTAGTTTCTATTTTCGTACTGTTTGAGTTTATAAATATTTTAATCTAGTTTTCATTGTTCAAAGGTTCAATACCCACCAAGTCGGTCCACCAATAAATTATTGCCAGTTCTATAAATTCAAACTTTTAGTTATTATAGTTCTTTTAAGTTCTTTATTTTTCTTTTATGCCCTGAAAATGGTTTGTGTTTGCCAACTGTGAAACATCGGACAAGTTTGCTCGGATATATTCCAGTTTGATTCTTACCAATTTTGTTTACTTTGTCATGTTTCGCCACTTTAGAAACGAGCAGCGAACAGTACCCGATATGTGTCCCGCAATTGTTTTAAATCTGGGATTGTTACTGGGGACATGCCAGTCAGCTAATGGCCAATTTGCTTCCTCTGTCCCTAAAAACAATCCCAGGAGTCTTTGCGAAGGTAATTTCGGCCCAGTTGCCTTCTCCTTCTAAAGAGGCGAATCGCTGTATAATAGGTATCTTGCTTTTCCTGATCACCGGTCCACGTGTAGGCTTTGATAGAGTGTTCTCGGAAAAGTAACAGTGTTCATATATTTCAAAACTTACAACAATAATTATGCTAAGTTTTATTAATGATTCCCAGTTTAGCCAAAAATGCAGAAATTATGCTTCTACTTTTCAGTTTTATTTGTGTAAAACATCTCAATAACTTTGGCAACAAAAAAAGTGAATGGCAAACACATTTACCCTTATTGCATCAAGAAACTTTAAGAGTGCACGGTGATTCATTGTCTGAAGACTATAAAACCTTAAACAATTAACAACAGCAGGAGGACGCCATCTTTAAGGTAAACGAGCCGAGATGTCGTTAAGCACACGACTTGGGTTTTGTGGAAAGAGGCCACTACCTGACATTCATGTGGGACCAACGTCCAATGTGACAATAAGCAGATGAAAATTAGTTTTGTTACTTAAATTTATCTGTAACACTGATATCGGGCTGAACAAAATTAGTTACATGACCAAAAAAATTACAATTTTGTGCTTCAAAACTAGCCAAAAAGTGCATATTATGCTGGCAGTTATGCTCGTAGTGATAAATAATGCAAACAATTATGCTAGCACAATCTATCAAAACCTATCTACATGAGATCTAGATCCAGAACCGCTCAACTGTTTGCATGGTTGTCGCTGTAGTCTTGCAGCTCTTAAAGTTTTACTTTCTACCAGCTATGAGCCTAGAAGACACTATCCTCTAAGTGTTTTGTTCTTTCTTGTTCGTAGCGTTGCAGCTAGTATCCGCAAATGATTGCCCAGAGAAATGCGCTATACTTTATGATCCAGTGTGCGGAAGTAACGGTAGAACTTACAAAAGCCCATGCAACTTGAGGCGAGACAACTGTTTTAGGAACAACGACATGATTAAAGAAATTCATAAAGGAGAATGCCTGAACAATGAAGGAGATGAATCAGAAGACGCCACGTAAGTGCGTTAATTTCCGTGGGAGGGAGCGTAATCGAGTCTTCAGTGGGTTGGGGTCTGGGTTCCAGTCCGGCTCCGATCACCTTCAATCACCTTCTACAACTATTTCATGGATGAGCCGATTACAAATCTTCGGCCACGCATGTAAGGGTGCATTTGATAAAATAAAGAGAGAAACTAACCTGGCCTCGCGGGGAAACGGAAGGGTAAAATAGTAAAATATTATTCGACATGAGAAGAGAAATTTTTTTTATTCCAAGTGGCCAAGTAATGCTCTTTTAATTACACAAACAACAGTGAAATACCAAGCCTTTCACTTTAATACTCTTGAATATTTTGCTGCGAAAGGCGCAATTTATTATGTGACCAAAGCAACGATGATCTTTCCACGTGTGAGGATAACATGTTTTCGCGCGAAAGCTCATCTGCGGTTATCTCATTAGTGTTTATACAATAAGCAATTGTTGAATGAGGCTGAGAATGATGAGAAGAATTATGAGTATCGCTGGATAACAGCCTCCGAGATCCGCATAATTCTTCCCATTATACGAATGAATTTGATAGATTCCATGTGATATTTCCATGAAAGATTTGAACCAATCATTAAACCAAGATATTTTACATAGTCTTTCATTTCAAGGTTTGCGTAGGAGTTAGTCACGAAGTCAAGAACGCGGGTTTTTTTTCTCTCTCTCGTGAATAAAGAGCTAGGCAGCCGCGCCTGAAAACGACGTTGATAGATGGGAGTATAGCCCAAGCAACCTCGTTTTTATGTCAACATACCATCGATTACCCTCTTTTCCAAGCAATTATACTCTTGAATCGATGGTACATTGCTCGCATCTTTCAAATTTGGTCAACACCGGTTGGTTATGAAGAATTAAGATAAACTTAAAGCAAGGGGCAAACATACACCAACCCACGACCGGGCCAGTATCTCACGCTTGCACACAGCTGGCCATATCACCCGGGCAGTGGCAGCCATGGATAGCTGTTTCA
>NC_133203.1:50669744-50697244 GCF_958299795.1 Porites lutea
TGACTTTTTCAACTTATAGAGAAAAATCACGACATCTCTTTTAGTCTCTGAAGATACAGAATATCTTTGAATCAAGTACTTATCTAACAGCAGTTGATTTATTGCATTCATATCAGGCTTCTAGCGTGGGTAAATAACCTTTTTTACACTAATGGAAGTGTATATTCCTGCCTATAATAGACAATATGCATCAAACTGATACACATCGAATTTAAAAAAAACGAACTATGGCAAATATCCTATAGGTTTTCAAGGAGCATATATTGGAATCGTAATTTTGTATATAAATATGTCTCAAAACAAACTGACAAAGCATGTACAAAATTATAATAAAGTTCATTCTGATTTTTCCTCATACGGTTAAAAATTTATCAATTAAGAATTAGTTTTCCATATCCGTATTGTAAAACAGAAAGTCCGGTTTCTGTTAAAAGTTACGCTTCTTCTCTATCTAGAATAAAGCGAGGATTACAATCAAAGAACTTAACAGAGTTTGCTTGATCTCCCCGCTAGTTATCATATAAAATGTTATGTTTATGACCAAGAAAGGATAATCTTGGCATGGCGGTACGAAAAATTAAAGCACTTCTTATGATAATAATAAAATAATAATAGTGATAATAAATTCAGTAATACATTGACAGTTTATGTTAAAAACACTTCGATGCTCTAGACAAACAACTTTATACCTTACACTTTAGGACTGCGAATTCTGGCTGCCTGAACTGTTGCAGCAGCGGTTTAAAACTCATTTTGATTAAACCCCCAAAAAAGAGATCGATATCTGGTTTAGTGAAAAAAACTTTTTGTCCCCTGATGACAGAAAAGAACAAGAAAGGTAGAAAGATTACCGACAGATCCAGTGGTCTTGATCAGTTGAACTACACTAAATCGTGAATTTTTTTCTATTGCTGATTGGCAAAGTCTTAACCATAACGTTGAAAATACGTTGCTGTGTGAAGCATTTCAATTGCATCAAATTAAAATAAATGTTTTGATGCACGAAATATTGTAAGATGGTTACTAGAATATTCGATATGTGGAAAAAGACACCGTTATGACCACATCATAATGGGATTTTATGGCAAGGCATTTGATAATGGTTTGCAGGCTAATGCGGCAGGTTCCAAGCTTATCTTATTTCCAGCCAATCAGAATTTAGGGCGTTCCGGACGATATCGTTCTTAAGTGCGCTTTTCCATGCGCTCGCCCCTTTCGATCGCTCCCCGTCACGTTGTTCACATCGCTTGTTTGAACCAATTTTCAGCATATTCCACCACCTTCCCTCCGCCTGCCTGCAAATTAATTCCTAGTGTGTTTCTCTTTCTTGTCTCAGTGGGTGGCGGTTTTTTCGCCCACCTTTGCTGAAGAGATATTTAGTTTATTATATATTGGCAGATCTTGAAAATAAAGTTCGTCACCTTTGGTGGCCGAATTTTCTCCAACCAAATCCGACTCTGTGTTTATCTCCTCAGCAAACAAGTGCGCTGCCACGCAGAGCTCTTGGTCACGAAATCCAAAGTTTTTAGCGTCCTTCTTACCGAAAAAATGGCTTGATATAAAAATTTATAAAATGGAACATGAAGAAATCTCCAGGTTCAGAAGAAAAACTTATCATAGAGAAGTTAAAAATATGTATCAATTCGAAACCCAGCCTTTTAAAATATATAAGGGGCTTATATATCACAGACACAGACCGGCAAACACGGAAGGATAGCTAGGCGCAGCTATAACGGAGTAGAGGATAGAATGTGACGTGCTTAGTACACCAAAACACTATATCGGAGATTTTTACCACAAATCTTGGTCGTGGTTTTGTGGAGGGTAAAAAAATAATAGTCTAAGTCAAGAGCTTCTTGTTCGTCAGGGATTTAATTAATTGGTACTTCTTTTATGAATCTTGATAATCATGAAAAGGTACTGAAATATTTGTTAACAACGGATATTAAACAAATCCTGTACGTCATTATAGTAAAATGTATGTAGAGTATAGAATTATAGAAAAATAGTTTAATAGGAAATTTAGCATGTTGTAGTTCATGCAATCAGCCGTGTCATTTTGTATCATTTGACCAGTGTTCACGATTAAGTTCATATAACGTTTGGCTGTAAACAAATCAATGCCTTATCTTAACGCTGTTACAGTACCGTTACTGTATAAAGTATTCGGTTATTCATGAGCTAACCGCTGGAGAACCCCTTCCCCCCCCCCCCCCCCCTTCCCCTCGGTTTCAAAATCCATGAGTTTTCATCATTGATCAATTAATTGAAATCCTTATTCGCGGGCTCGAGATCCGTACTGTCTAACCAATTATAACTTTTTTGCTTGGTTTTAGTTCTTCATAAGCTTGACATAGACGTGAAAGGAGGGGAACATCTTTGTGGGTTTTGAAATTCCCAACGAATCATTAGAAGATCACGGACCATCCGTATCACAGTACGAGAAATGACTTAGACATATTCAGCTGAACAAATAAATGGATGTCTGAAAAAGATATTTTGCAACCAAATTTGATGTAAGCTTTAAACTTTGCAAGAAAATCATGACAAGGCAATTTCTTTAAGACGAAGAATATAGGTGTTTGGCAAAAGCTCACGATTCAGATGGGTAAAAAGAGCTATATTGCTTTGCTTATTGTCGCTCTTTTAACCTGTCTTAAGTACGCCGGTTATTATCCGTCGCGGAATTACGTACGGCGACAAAACACATTTCCCTTTCCTCGGTAGGTCATGCATGATAATTAACTCTGCGGGAGAGAACGATGCAGTGGCTCGAGCGGATATAGCATGGGAAATGTACAAAACTTTCATTTGTCAGTGCCTTTAATATATATTTTTACTGCTCAGTATTTATTGTTTATTTGAGCAGTGGAAAGCTGAAATAACTAGTAAAAATTAAGCAACAGGAGCACCCAACGAGTATTTTCTGTGAATTATCTGTTCGGAGAAGCAAATATTGCCTTTAATTTTCTTTTGCTTGAGGACGGCTGGAATGACTGTTCCATTCAGGTACAGTTTTCGAAGCTTATCTAATAAATTCCCTACGATTTTCTGAAGTTTGATTTCTCTCATTTTACTCCCCTTGTTAGGCTAATTTTCGTAGAAAAAGGAAACCTAAACTTTTTGGATTCAAAACTGTGATGGAGAGAGGACTAAGAACAATTCTCATTTTCGTAAAACGTTCAGTTGAATTTAAATTTTTCGGGAAAATAATACTGGGGCCCTTGTAATTTCGAAAAGACTTTTAAGTTCTCCTAGGATGACCGAACAGATACAAATTTTATAGCGCCGCTTAGAATGCATTTCTAGATATCTAAAAGAACTCTGGATAGCCTAAAGAGAGTTTTCTATGTACTTAGAAGGAATCCATCTTTGGGTGCCCCTGAAGCAAGCACTTCGATTTGTATTCCCCGTTATTTAGATTATAAATATTTGTCAGCGCTTACACAATTAAACAGCCAAAAACATGGTTACTTAAAAGGATCCAGGATATACCTGTTCTTGTCTATAAGTGGCTGAATGAATTTGCTACTAGTCTTATTTGCATGATATATAATAACAAGTTTGATTTTGGCGAGGTTTGCAAAAATTAGTATGATGTGAGAAGGATGCTTTTGCAATAATAAAAACTTCCACACTTGGATTGGACACAGTTTTTGTTAAAGTTAGCTTAACTATTTCCAATTGGAACAGTCATGCTGATGATCTTAGAACCGCTTGTTGTTTAACACAATATGTTAGACACTGTATATTACTACAAAATATTTCTGGTGTATTATGTTTTACTATGTATTTTTTATTTCTTATTCGGGTATACTAGTATTTTAACGGCTTTTAGTTTGTAATTGAGAAACTTGCTCTTAACGTTTCAACGTTTTCAACTTTATGCAGGTTCTAGACATTCCTGTAATCTTACAGATTTGTTTTTCTCAACTCAAATTTGAAAGCACTCTGGTTTGTATAGTACTTTTTGAAAGGTCTTAAAATCGCCAAAATTGTTACTCAAACTTTTGACAGCTTGTTGAATGACGTAATAGAAACATTATGTTTGAATGTCGGTACGAATTACGAAAACTGTAGAAAGAAAGAAAAGTTTATTAACAACAACAATTCACACCCTGTAAACTAAAGTTTATACAGTGATCTGAATGCTACGCGCGCTGTGATTGGTCGTTGCTCATGATGTTTTGGAGTATTGTAGTAGAGATACATGGATGACGTCACGGGAAACTTGTTTTCGTTGTTTTGTTCAACATGACGCGCGGTTTTGAAAACATTTGTAAGATTGTTTCAGATTAAGCAAGTGAAAGCCTGGAAATTTACAAAGAAGAAAAATGGAGAAACGGAGACAAAAAAAGTTCTTGTCAACTTGAGAATGCCTAAACTGCAAGAAACCTCCACAACAGTTGCCATCGTGTGTCATCGCTACGAGAGACTTTCTTTTTTGTGCTCTAGAAATCATGTAATTACGTAATTTTAAGTCATTATGTAACAAATAGATGCTATGTTGCCGCGGGTCTGTTCAAAAAATAGATCACAGAAGACGTCAAAGTGTGGTAAAAACATCAAAGACACACTCGCCTGCGGCAGGCTCATGTGCCATTTCTTTGTTTTTACCACATTTTGACGTCATCTGTGATCTATTACTAAACAGACTCAAGACTACCCTGCGAGCAGAGTCTCCTTCGATCTTCCTAGAAAAATCATCCTCCCGGTTTTTTATATAGGAAGACCGAAGAAGACTCTACTCGCAGGGTAACTCACCTCAACATAGAATCTTTTTGTTAAATAATGACTTAAAATTATGTAATTACAACGATTTCTAGAACACAAATAATATGCGATTATAATAAAGAATATTTAAGAAAAGAATTCAGATTCCATTTAGCCTTTTGTATTTGCGTAATAGTTAATTATTTAATTGTAATTAGTAATTTTAATATCATTTAATCACATTGAGCAGCTTCCTCCATAAAGGTTGTTTATATTTTATTATCATAACATTACATAGTGCTCAATAAGTTACGTTAAGCTGATAATACAGGATACATAATTATTTCCGTCTTCAAAGAGCAGAAACTTATCGAAAAAAATTTGACGCAACTCCTGCTATCCGAAGGTGTGACAAAAGAAAATTTACGGAACCTGGAAGTTGCAACCTGTCTGCAGCCAATACACCAAAATCATTAAAAGATAAAAGGTACACACGTGTGTACTGGTTTGGACTGGACTTTTCTACCAATTTATCATGACAATGCTTATTATAAATGCTTCCATTACATTGCTCTTATAGATATTTACAACTTTCGATTCTTTTACCGATGTTGATCAGTATGATCAGTTTGAAACCGAGTGAGGATATGCATTTTTACCTTTGGATAATGATCAAAGGCATTATGTTTATTGTTATCACTATATAACAGGTCCAGGAATTATATATAACAAAATAAGAGAAAAGTTAAAGGGATTCTGCATTTTGAATTTCATTTTAAAGAAATAAGGTTAAGGATTTATGTTTCATGGTTTCTAACTACCATTTTATAGAGAAAATTCCAGCTTTTTCTCCTGGTTTTTTCAGCAATGTTTATGATTTGTGCCATATCTTTTTAGAAGGACTGAATTGAACAGTGTTGAGAAGTAGAATTTCGGTGCGATGTACAATCATTCTAAGGAGGCTTCCTCATTTCCTTGCCAAGAAAACTGAGTCTACAATACAAAAAAGAAAAACCAATAGGAATTCTTTTTATATGTCTTATCTGATTTTGAGTTGTCATATATGTTATCCGCTTCATTGAAATCCTAAGCATCATGATTTTGTCATTTTGTGACTATGTTTAAATTTCAACTGTAGAAACATTAATAAATGTCACCATAAAAGTTGGACCGAAATTTTCAACTGCGTTTTACCGATACCAATCCACTATCAACAGCTGCAAAAAATGGAGACCTCTAAAATCATCTAGCTATGCATCGAGAAGATGAACGGCATCTCTTTCATGTATAAAGCGCTAATAAAATGTTGTGTTTTTCACATAGAAGAGAATCTAACTGTATTGGTTTTCTTTACTTTTTATGCATTCGTTTCAATTTCTTGTAGAGTAAGGTCTTGCTCTGATCCAAGTTGCCTGTCTACATGATATAAAATGTCGCGGAACCAGACGTCGATATTTTTTGACTCAGTAGTTCAGTGGTTATTTTCCCCACTTGATATATCATGAGATATTTGACTCTCAGTTTCAGCAGATTTGTCTTGGAGAGTATTTTCGGTTACATATTGCTAAATGACACCTTTGATAACGGATTAGGAAACATTAACGATCGATGCTACGGAAAGAGAGTGCATATCCGGGATATGCACTCGGGATAATATGGCAATTCATGATCAAACTCCTGAACGTCTTGTTAGTGGCGATGTGATTCCGCCTTCGATTCTAAACCGATCAGGAAAAGTGCCTGATGCAAGAATTGATTCCTTTAACCACCAGCCCCGTTGTTCGAAGAAGGCACGGCGATTTTATCCTCGGTTCCTGTTTCTTTAATTTAATTGCATAGTTTCTATTCATCTCATTAGAGCGTCTAAACATTAAATTGAAGGGAAAAATAATAATCAACAGGGGAATTTGTTAAAAGTCACGAATTTCGCACTAATCCTAGGTAATTGTATCCTGCTTTGAACAGCCGGGCCAGGTACTTTGAGGCTAAAATACCAAACAAGTTTTTACTTTAATTAGTGAACCAAAAATATAATAGCAGTGAATTTTACGATTCACTGAGCATTAAAGTCGGTTAATGTTCGAGGAAGCAGCTGCCTTATTTGCTCTTCTTATTTCAGACCAAGTCGAACTAGTTAAACTATTTCAGTTGTTCGAAGTCCAAAAACTTTTGGCTATAGAAGGTAAGTATAAAAAGAGCAATATTATAATAACACTATTATTTATATACTAAACAACTTCAGTCAATACTCATTCACTAATCACGCTAAGCATTACTACTCAGCTCAGTGCTAGAGCATAATGCAATTTGTACGTCGTTTTCCACGAATAATAAGTCCGGTCTGTTAAGCTCGGGTGTTAATACTTTGCATTGTTAGCTGACACACCTTAACCAGAGTTTTTATAGCCTGTGATATATTTAACTGGTGACGTGAGTGTCTTGATAATAATAAAAGTTAAGATGTAATGTCTATGTATATTTCCTGTCTCTAGTTATTCGGCAGGCCTTAATCAAGGACGTCTGAAGCTCACAGGCTGTAAGCATGAATTTGCACGGAAATTTCAAAGTCATACCACGTCATGTGAACGCAGATTTATTTATTTATAATTATATAGTTTTCGAGTGTTTTCATGGGTGAAATCGGTTAAGTGTTCAAAAATTCGTGTGGGAAAAATTCAATAGAATAACTAGAGTAGGCGTGGATAATTCTAAGTATTCATTCGGCTAAAAGTTTGACGTAAATCAGCAAGTCAGATGCTCGCCACAATAAAATCAAAACGTTACGTTGAGTATCCTACTTGTTACCGAAGAATTTTAGAGGTGATCAAGGTTTTGATTGCGTGAAAAAATTTCCCTTTTTTTTGCGAAAAAGCCATAATACAATAGAACAAGTGAACGGAAATGAGCGATTAACAGGCAGTCGGGCGTGGCTTTTGACACGTGGCACACTGTTTTTCCACTGGCTACTTCATTGCAAACTTGTAACAACTTGTTCCACGATTTATGTTCGCTCGCAAAGCATGTCATGTGCGTGCAAAAGTATACAAGTCACTTAAGTGCGAGTTAACATAAGTGAAGGATTCTTGACGAATCAAAAGGACGAGCTAAATATTTTTGACGGGAAAGCAATTTTACCTTTCATGTTTAAGAGATGGATACATTCTTTGCATACATTTCTTAATCTCGAAAGAACGACATGCTATTTTGAAATTTCCAACACTTTAATCATTCTCTTTAATAGATGGCATATGAAATGCGGTTGAAACCAAACCTCGGCATAAAAGTAACGATACAGTATAATAACCTTGCGAGTTGACGAAATCAACTCAAGATCAATATCAGGTTAATTTTGGCTTCATAAATATTTGTCACTTTTTCGAATCGTGATGTCTTATACTTGAACACAATATTGTGCTTTGTATAACAATAACAGCGCAACAGAAATTTACCCTGGAAAAATAAGAGAATTCATGATCTATCCTAATTTTTTAAACCCACAGATTTGTTTGGACTGCTGAGCGGAACTAAGGTTAGAAATGGGGTTTCTAAAACAAAACGGAAGGATAATCTCGTCTGAAGATATAGAAACGGATTTGAAAACAAGCGTTTACTTTTTATCAAATTTTTAGTGTTCTTTCTTAAAATATGAACCAGCACCAGTTCGAATCGCTTTCCCAAAACGTATGTTTTTTGCTATTTTTGTAAAAGTACTATATAGCCCATATAGCCATAAATAGCTACAAGTCAGTTAGTCGCCTCATTTGAAAAGTACAATGGTTATAGCAAACTTCCCGCCTGCTCTTAACACAGCAAGACAGGCTCGTTCTTGCCCTATTTCTATAATTCGGAAACGCAACAATTCAGCGTACTTAATGGCATTTGTTTAACGTGAATTTATTCAAAGTTCTTGAGCGGGTGACAAGGAAATTTGCGATGTTCCGCTAACACACGACTGAGGATACACGTAATGTCGGAATGTTGAGCTAACGATAACTTTAAGAGGCCTTAAGGAGATCTGAAATTGTTCTTCACTTAGCTGCATAGACATTTGAATAAGTCATGAAGCAATATTTACATAACCTTGCACAAAAAATCTGCCGAAATATAGCCTTGCTGAATGCTTGGTATAATCATGGGTATCGCAAACAAAGTGTTTACAAAAGCTTTGGTCAAACTTCATCAGCGAGTTTATGTATGCTACGAAAAGAGCAGTCTAGCAGTACATGCGGTTTAACTAGTTCGAAATATGCTTTGTTGTTTGCGGATAAACACGTCAAGCTGTAGAAAAGAACTGTTGTTTTCTATAAAGTGACCTGCCGGGCCATTCAAAGGCAACCATGCGTTTCTACTGCACTTTCATCGCGATATTGTCGTAAAGAAAAAACTCAATACACGCCCTTAGCTGCAGCTACAGGCTGCCTAACACGCATAGTAACACAGATTACTGACTCACCTGCAAAATTGCTCAGATCCAAAGCCTCCACACTTAGTTATCAAAATTGTTTCTTAATAGTTTCCCTAGGGACTCTTCTTTTTCCACTCTTTTCTTCGCTGGAACTTGCTTATAGGAAGTTTCACAATCCCTTCTTGAAATCCTAGCGTAGGATGCAGAATTTAAAAAAATAGTCTCCGGTAGTTGCGGTTTCTTTCTGGCCCTTTTTATCCGCAGGACGTCGAACATTCCACGGCTTAAGGAAAATTTTAAAAACGACAAAGTAATTACGTCATTTTAGTAGTCTTTGTTAGTAATGGTTACCCCGGGAAACCCGTTATGGCTAATATATATAAGAGACTTGCAAAGCCTCAGAATATTACAAAAAGCGATACTCGACACGCGAACATCTACTTAGCGAGTGGAGTCTTGAAATCATAGAAGATCGACTTTGCTGTTAAGAATAATATCCCAGGATTTTTACTTTGCATTTTTTAGTTGCTTACGGACAAAAAGGACTGAAATGGGCTTATTGCAGGTAAATTTGTTCTATTTTTATGTAAGAAATGTAATAATTTCTGGCGACATTTAGAGACTGTTTTAAGTTGTGTTTAATTCTGTAGAGTTTTAATTTAAATATGCATGACAAAAAGCCATTTTTGAAGTGTGCCCTTTTTGCAAGTCTATCATTTTTGAGATTTATTTCATTGCCAGTAACAAACGAAAACTGAAATTTACACCTTGGTGTTTTAGTAGAGCTGTTATTTCTGACATACTTAATATGTTATTTGATTATACGATTCCCTCGTTATATGAAAGTTCGGAAAAGTTTCATCATATTTCATTTCTGTTTTAACACACGTGTTTGCTACTTTCAATTGTAATCGCTGTTTTAAGGTTATTAGGGAATTTCCCTGAGACGAAGAAAGGGTAATTCAACTGGAACGGCATATTTCTATTTAAAATTCTAGGGGGTGTTGGTTTTGAAATTGGCTAACGTTGCAAATTTTGCACCTATGTTTTGCAAACTGAAAGTGAAGAGCAGTTACGTTAGCTCTATTGTCGTTTTTCAGCTTAGGTTTTGAAATTCCGGAAATTTGGTGAATCTTAGTGGTAGAGATTGCAATTTTTTGGTCAACCATAATGAATGATCATTTCCGAGATTCTCTTACACTGTCGATGAAAGTTGAAGGTTTTGAGAATAAGGTATTCCATCAGCGAAGCAGTTTGTTCCACTACCAAATTCTCTTACAGCATAAATGTTAATTTTGAACATGAAGTGGAGAGAATTGTTATTCATATATTGAGGCTTAAGGCAGTTAAGTTACTTGAAGTGTCCGTGACTTGCTAAGAAATTAAGCACTTCGTTTATTTTTGAACAAGAATGCCATAAATAAGAGCAGAACTAAGCATTATAAAAGAGATCATTGAGGCATTAAACTATTGTTATGCCGCTAAAAATAAACAGAACATTTTTTCACGTAAATTTCCCTTGTTTGGCAGGTTATATATACCCTTGTTTTCATGTATTTTATCGCTTCATCTGGGGCTAGGCCTGTTTCCGAAAGGCTAAGCAAGATCATGCGACTAAGACAACGAAGACATGCCAATGGGACAAGAGTTCCTTCCATAGCATCAAGATCTCAAGTGTTTCAACACACTTCAAGACACACAGCGAGCTGCGATGTTTCTCTCCTTTTCAAAAACGGATGGTTTTTAGCTATCTATGATGACGGCAATATCAATGGAACTTCTGATGCTCGGAGCCCAGACAGTAAGTCAGCATGTTACGTTTAAGTTGCTTTGTAGTTATATTGTTGTCTCAGCGTTCTGCTTAGAATGACTAAAATATTCCACTTTTAGCTCCATTGCAATATAGAAAATTAAACTGAACATTTACGACTAAAGATGTCTCTTTGCGTATGTTAATATGTTGTGCTCGGACAATAGGCCTCCACAACTCAATAACTTACAATACAGCACTAGCCTCGTAATCTTGAGCGCTTAGACAGAGTCATGACCTTCATTTGTTTATTATTATTTCTTGCAGTAAAGCTTCAACAGCGATCAGTTGGGACGAGCTTGGTCCAACTTTTTAGCAAGAAAGCGTCCCTTTACGTAGCCATGTCTTCTACAGGAAGGGTATACACTACGGTAAGATAGTTAACGTCATTGTTTGTTATCATTAACATTAACGTTAATAGTTTTAATGCTAAGTAATGTTTCTTTTACTTCATGAAACAAATTCGTGGAAAGATATAACCATTGGAAATACCAGGTGTCTGAGAGGGTACGAGTTTTAAATGATCCTAACGACTAAGTGAAAATCTTGAGTGTATCAAGAGGGTCGGGAAATTAACCTTTACCGATGTTAGGCCTACATAGCACCGCTTATAATTGGTAAAATGTCTAATGCCTCATTATACAGTGAAATTCTTTCATTTGAAAATTAATTCGACTTCAGTTGCAGTAATGCTCGAGCGTATTTTTTCGTCCAGAGGCTTATTGGCTACAGTTTTACTGGGATTTGGTTTTAAAGTGTGATTGTTAAACTTCAATCGATTTCTATATTTGATAGATTACTAAGTGCATGTTGTTGTAACAATTTGCATGATTTTGGAAGAACGTCGCGTCAGTATATGTGATGTTATTCTCGGGCAAATATTGCTTCCCACGTTTAATATTCTTGTGATAATTTAGTAACAATTCCTACTTGTTTATTTAATGCGTCGTTTGCTCGCCGCAATAAAAAAGAAAAAAAAATTGAAAGGAAATTAATTGCATGATTTATTACAAGTTGTAATCTATTGTGACTGACGCCTGGAATAAAAATGGCCGGGTCCATCAGGTCACGGCCTATATCTTTCACAAATTCCTAACAACAAAAATCGAAGAGCCGAAAGCAAATCTGTGATTTTTCAAAAAAAGTTGAAGAGATATGCAATCATTAGTAATATTTCACTGACAATTTTTTGTTTGTATGTTTTTTGCAGGGATCATCAACTGACGAAACAATATTCGAAGAAACCCAAGAACCAGATGGTCATCATACCTTCGCTTCGTATAAATATTACATTCCAATAAACAGCAAGTATAACAAGCCACTCTTTTTAGCCATTAGGACTCGAACAGGTCACATGAAGAATGGGACGAAAACCAAAAGAGGTAACAAAGCTACGCAACTGACGGTACTGAAAGAACAGGACACCTCTTGAAGCTCTACTCTCCCCATGGAAATACTGAATAATTTTTAATTTATTACATTTTGAAGAATTTTTAAATGGATTTTTGGCATAGTGAATTATTTATATATAGCAATTTTATTTCAAGAATATTTATTTTCATATGTTTAGAGTTATTTATGAAACGTAATATTTTAAAAAACTAGAAATCGAAAAGAATATTTAATATGTAGTTGTAGACGATGAAATCTGTCAAACAGCTTGATTCGTTTTTTAGCTGTCTCACGTTTTTTGTCTTTAAGATATTTTTATGTATCTCCAACAGAGAAAAAAGTTAAATATTTCAATTGTACCCAAAGTTATGTTCACGAAGATTTGTTTCAGTTTGGGGGTCGTATTAGGATGAGCACCAATACTAATTAAAAGAAATGTCTGGAGCTGTAGTAACTATAACGCCTGTAATTGGGAAAATTCCCTTTTTCCATTAACATCGATGTTTTGTCCACCATGAAAACGATTTAGGCTTTGTGTTAGTTAATAAGTTTGTAGGGCCTTGCTTATCATAAACTCTCATGCTCCGTCCTTTTACGACCTTCTCATTACAGTATTTCAAAATGGAAAAATACGCAGTTTATTCCGGTGGAATAGAAATTTCAATAATCCAACATCCAAGAGGAGATTTATTTTCGTCCAAATCAAGACAGTTCTATATAGTTCTTGCCCCACCTCTAATTTTTAGTGAAGGAAAGTAGTTTTCCTTTAGGAACGAATTTCTAAAAGTTAATGTAAAGGTAGAAACAAGTGAATGGTGAAAGATACTTTAAAACTATATATTTAATAATATCTTAAACTCAGTTCTAAAGAGAATTATATATATATAAGATTATAAATTAAAGATAGAAAGCTGTAACTTGTTGTTTCTTGGATTTAAATAAACTTTTAATGGAAACTTGCAATTATTGCAAATTATTCTCAGCTGTTTATTGTAAGTTCGAACGTTTTGTTAAGCATCTGTAGTATGGCCACAGGTTGAACCTTTTAACGAACGAACCATTGTATTTCTAGCTCACTTGAAACTTTCTAGGAGACTGTCGCAGTAGCGGTTAGTGATACTTGGCTTAAACTGAGATCCCCACGAAGAACAAACCTGTAGCAATATTTATATCAATAATGGGTCTTAGGTCAATGCTTAGTTTTTTCATTTAACGATCATTTCTCTTATAAGGCTCGTTTCACAGCCGAATGACCTTGTCTCGTATTCCTTTATCGCTTTGAGGATATTTCACAGAACACTCAAAGAAGAAGTCCTATTAAAACTTGCAGCTAGCTAGCTACAATTGTAGCTTTTCAAGCTAAAATGTCGATCAATCTCAGCTTTTCACTGAAGCTAAAATGTCGACCAATCTGTTACTTCGAAGACTTGATCAGTTGATGGCTTTTCATTGTCTTAAGGGTGCTGGAAAACAATGAACAACGATCGTTAAATAAAATGATTAAGTCCGTGCTCTAAGCCATTTATTAATCGACCAACCCCAAAAACTAAACGTTGTTTCCTGTCAGCATTGTTAACGAGGCACTAAGGATAGAAATGAAAACATTCGTCTACTTAGAATAACTCATCCACAAACAGATATAAAGGAGACTGTCTATAAGTAAGGCTAGTCAAAATAACTGCCAGCCATTGTGTATATACGGACTTTGTCCAATGGTAAGTTGTAAATGATCAGCCAATCAGAAAACCAGAACACTCATAATATCCTTCCTTCATGTCAAATGTGACATTCCTGTAATTATGTAATTTGCTGTTCATCGGAATGAACGTGAAGAATCGGAACAAAATTAACGACCCATTATTCTCAAAAATCACCTGAACAAAACCAATTTCATGCTTAGTTTGTTCGGAACAAAAATCCCAAAAATTTATACAATTTACAGAGTCTTGTAATGGGACCCTCGTCACGCTACATGGCTGTGTTATGATTTTTAAGGCAGTCACGCCAGCGTTGGTGCACACGATAGCTGTAAATACCTCAAAATTGTTTACGTTTCTGCTCTTTCAGTTAAATAGCGGTGTCATTTATTTTTCGATAAGGCAGAATTTAAAACATTAATCTCAGACTGTAAAACGTTAGACCGATCACGTAACTATTTAGCAATTAGTAAGGGTACCCGACAACTTTTAATTTGTTTCATAGGTACTTGAAGACAAATGCACGGTAATGTGAATGAGTTAGCAGAAATCGCAAATAACCCATTAATCTTATTTTTAAAACATTGGTAATTGAATGTCAAATAATCTTATTAGAGCATAATCAGTTATGTCTAATATAATGGATCGACAAATTTCCTACCCAAAACGAGTGCAACCGAACTGTATCAACATTTTAAGGCGAAATACCGCGAATGTATCTCACCTGTTTTCATGTCACGTGTTGCAAAAAAAGTAGGAGACATATTTACTCTGCTAAATGCGAATCACGGAATTCAATTTTAGCAAATTTTTCAAATGCCATATTTTGTAAAGTTGCATAAGCACTGCATATTGATATGATCACGTTCAAAAGAATAAATCATTTTTAGTGCTGTTAATTTCCAGAAAAAGAAATTCATATCTGGCTAAGAATGATGACTGTACGATCATGATGACGCAGTTCTAACAATTAATGGAGCTCTGTTTGCCACATTTAAGTGCATCTACGCCATGGTTTGTGTATGTATTGGCATCTCTTTCTCTAATTTACTAAATCAGCGCGTTTTAGACATTTTAGACTTTTCTCTCACTATTATGATGAGAGTTTCTTTAATTACTTGATTGCATGACTTCTTCGATATTGGTAGCACAATAAATTGCAACGTTTTTGTAAAGATCAACGATAAATAATCAAAAAACGGAAGAAATAGAGAGGTAAAACTTGGGCGCTAATTGATTTTTCCTGTTTGCTTATGGTGGTAACAATGTTATAAAATAACTAAAACAAACACATAGAGGTGTCAACTACACCGCAGGGATTCTTCCATTTCTTTTAGCTCTTTTTTTCTTTAGAATTTTGACTTCCACATTCACAGTAGCCAAGTGATTAAGGTCTTTCATCTTAAATTTGACGATTCCATTTGGGTATATTCTTTCTCAGCTGATGGCCTTCGAGGTGGTCTCCCTTATTGTCTCTGGTCAAAAGCTTTAGATTCGCCACTTTAGTAGTTGATGCAATTAAATAGTTTCCGATTTTTAGGCCTTTATGCAAAGCTTAATGCAAAAGGTGTCCTAATGACCATAGAATGATTATTAATTTTTGTAATGAGAATAATAAAAAACAAATCACATCACGAAAAATATTGTGCTTCATGAGGAGCCGCGTAAAGTCCCTTTTCTAATTATCTTGAGTGACGGTTGCTATACTCAATTTCCTGTTAGAATTTTACCTCCGACCTCGTGCATGTTAGCAGGGGTCAGATTAGCTGTCATCGGTAGTGATCTTCACAGAGGCGATGAAACAATTCTAAATTTCGCAACTGTCTGTTAATATGGTTAAAACAATACAAGGTGGAGTAAATACATGTAAATAAAGTCGAGCGCGGTCTTTTCGACTATTCTCCGGATCGGATCAGCCCGATCAAGTCACCTTGTATGGAGTATATGTGGGTTACTTTTTGCCGTTTCCTGGTCGAGAATTTCTGTGTTGATTCGCGATCAAAATCGCTTCCCTTAGAAGCGATTGGTATTTCAAGAACATTTAAACAGATGGGACAGGTTAGGAGAATTCAAGCTTCTCTTCTGAAAACCAGAGATGGCCAGCCTTCCTTCTTCACATTGGTTCAAATGCGAGGCCAATTCAGCCTTAGATCACTAGGTTTACCTTGCGACACATTAATTCTGGTTTGTATAATGACTTGATTAATCGTAAGACTCCTTGAAGGTAAGCACGGTGTTCGATTTATTTATTTCTGCTTCGAACATATCCGCGCCAAAACCTCCTAAATGCCCGCCAAATTTAATGTGGCGCTCCCGATCGTACAGCTCGTGTTTAGGAAGAAACAGGCCCAGCACAACTTCCACTGGAGGCAATTTTGTGTACAAAAAGTACCCTAATAAAGAAGTCGAAAAGCTCTATTAATTTCGTGCGACATTTTCTTGATAAACAAAGGAATGTGTTGAAAATTATAGACGTCCGTGTTTTATAATATACATACACACGTAGTGGCCAAATTGCTATATCTCTGACCTTTTTTCAACTGTTTTGCTTGTTGCCGATGTTTAAATGCTTCATCATGATCCAGTGCGATTTATAGTTGTCACTTCATGCTCAGATCTTTGTTTCAATTAATGAGAAAATTATCTTACAGTTAAAACACTCTTTGCACAACAATAAGGCCAGTAATTATCGCGTAATACTGCGTTGTTGCATGCGTTCTCAACACAGCCGGACGGAGCTCTGCCTATGGAAATAATCGTTTTCCTAGTATCGAATAGGCGGATATGACTCCCACTGGTAGCAAATTGTGCTACAAAGCCATTAATAAGGGCTATTCCATGCAAGTATAAACCTCGTAAAAGCTTTTTATTTTGATCAAAAATGAAATGAAACGCGTTAAAAATATCAGACGCTCGTGTTACCCATACCCCTATCGACCTACCTAAGGTACTTCACAGGCCCTAAATCTAAGTAGCTTTCTTTTTCTTTTAAAAATTTTTGCGGAGGAATCGAAATGAGTTTTGGTTGATTGGTTGTGTCCATCGCGGTTCACCCCTATTTGTTTGTTTTTTTTTTAATAAAATACGACTGCGCAAACGGTCTCTATTATTTTTCACGAGCAGAGAGCTTTGATATAATTCACCGAAAACAAATTCATGAACATGGTTCAGGGTATTCTGTACGTGCTTTTATGTTGGGTGTGTCGCCTGATTAAAAGCGAGCGATCGGGTGAGTCGCCTTCGCTTAGTGCAAGAATACTTTGTAAAACGTGTATATTAAATGAATCTTTCTGTAAAAAAACGAGGCCTTAGGAAAGTTTATAAGGTAAAATAGTCTTGGAAAACGGTTTGCCAAATATATTTTTCTTTTGTTTGGGACTTGCTAAGATTGTATTGAGTCAACTAAACGCTTAGAATTCGTAATTGAACTTATTCTTTGAGTGATTCAAAATAAAGCTAAACAACGACCAAAGTTCCGTCTGCACGTGCTCTTCTGGGTGAGTCGCCTGAAAAAGCAAGCGATCGGGTGTGTCGCCTTCGCTTAGTGCAAGGGAACTTGGTTGGTTATGGCTCGTGAAAAATAATAGAGACCGTTTGTGCAATGGTATTTTGTTAAAAAACAAATAGGGGGAACCGCGATGGACGCAACCAATCAACCAAAATTCATTTCGATTCCCCCGTAAAATTTTTTAAAAAGGAAAAGAAAGCTACTTAGATTTAGAAATATAAATTTCGGGGGAGCAGAATTAAAAGCGGGACTATTCCCTTTTTTGAGAAAAGGCCGGTGAAGTCTCCTATTTAAATTCTGCTCTCCAGAGAAAGCTACTGTAAAAACTATTTGAATTTATAGTTAATGTAAATTCTATTAAATTTAAATCGCTGCACTTCGTTCATCTTCGGTAACTAAATGCATGTTGATTCTGAGGTATCCCCTGTTTGTTGCAAAACTCCTCTACACCGCCACAAGTTTTCCAACTGATGCGCTGTTTTGGAGCGATTTTCATTCTATCAGGTTCTATTTTTTAGTTGTGTTCGTCTCATCAGCTTTTTAGTGTAGTGTGTGGTAAAATGAGCGGTTGACAGATATGTCGGAAAAAGCTTCACAGGAGGCCACGAAAAGAGATTCGCATTTCAGCTCAAGTATGGTTTCAAGCTGTCAACGGTCTATGCTTGGCTGAATTTAAACAATGGCCTTCTGGTCAGATGGGGGACAAATTTTCCCCCATATTTCGGTCGCTAAGGCTTGCGGCTCGCCATGTTATGCTTGAAATCATAACCTTTTGCTGAAAGATGCCTCCAGAAATTGGCATTCAGTTGGATAGTCCATTTAAAGCGAAAACGTGAGCGCATTTCTTCCATAAAACTTGATTGCTCAACACGACAATGGCAAGCAAAGCCAGTTGTAGGTTTGATCTACACTTTGTAGACTCGCTTAGTCTTCGGCTTTAGTTATAGATGATTTTCACGGTGACGTCGTCAAATTGTAAAGTCAAAATAGCGAGGTTTTACGAAATTACACTAGGTTGAAGATAGACAAAAAGTAACTCTTTATACAAATTTCCATTCCCGTAGCATGTTTCATTTCGAAAAATACAGTAATATGAACCTCCTAGATTTAACAGTGCGTGACACCAAAATGGGAATGCTGTCTCGTTGAAAAAAAGTCTCTCCTCTTGATTTTCGACAGCAGTATAACCATTTCAAGCATTAGAAGATATGTTTATGCGTACGTATGCTAGTTCTCGAGGGAAAGAAAGAGCTTTTATAGAAAAAGTGAACTCCAGATGTTTTCGTTGATTTCCGGCGGCCATATTGGTGCACCAAAACGGTACACCAATATGGCGTCTCCATACAAAGCTCTACAGAGGTGCGTGAAACGTTTTGACAAATAACTCAGAAACTGTTGGCCACAAAGACCTGAGACTTGGACAAATTGTTTGTATATAAGTCTTTTATAGCAGTTAATTTTCTTTGCTTCTTCCACTGGACGGTTTCCAATAAATTTTTTGTTGCTTGATCGCAGGCGTTAGGATTGAACAGTGATCAGAGAGAAATGTTTACGATTGTTCATTTGTTGTCACTCATTGCATATCTTTGCATTAAAACGTCGCGAAATCCTAAGGTAATAATACAAAACGGGTAATTGATTTTTGAGGAAAGAAAGCTTGGAAAGACAATGCCCTTTCTATGCAAGCTTTCAATTGTCATGCGAGTGATTTATTTGTTTCTATCTTTATATATATCATTGCATAGTGACATTGGAGCACATCCATTTCAGACAAATTTGTATTTGTTTTCTTCTATTTTCTTAATTAATAATCTAAGCAAAATTTTAAAAAAAGGCTTAAATCTCGATCGTCGTTGCCCTTTCTTCCCTTATTGCCGTAGGTATAATTTGGTCACGTGATATGCAACACGAAGGGAATGGAGTACTTCAGTTGAAGTATCATCGTTACAAAATAACTATAGGAAGGGAAAGAAAAGCTTGCCTCAAATTTCTGTGATGAAATACAATAAAATTTGATTTGATAAACCCGTTCTTATCTTTTCAGGTTTTGAAGGAGCTGTGTCACGAAATTTCACAAAACTAAACAGTCGGAACTGCATATATACCGTCCATGGTAATTTCAGGTAGATCAACGTGTAGTCTGTCAGAGATGTTGATTGCTTGATTTCGTAACTTAATGATGTCATTCGACGTGATCGTAATAATGATAATGGTAATAATCATAATCATAATCATAATCATAATTATAACAATAATCAGTTTGTTTACAGTGGTAAGTGCACTCGGTATGACTTAGCTTATCAAGCTGGTTTACAAGCGCTCCATTCAAATATTTAGAAACTTGTGTCACCAATTAGTGCTATGCGCTAGAGATTCTTGACATGTTAATAAAGTTCACTACTTCTAATAATACTAGGAGTAATCGGAGCTTAGAACAGTGCGTTCGACATGTGTGTTAGCTATAATATATAATTAAGAGGTGTACAGGTAGAAGTGCTCTAAACCTCTAAGTACATATAAGTGACAACGGGTCAAACACTGATTATGATCCTCAGGACATTCTTTTGCACCGTAGGATGGTCAATAAAATTGGCTAAAAATTGGGATACAGAAAATTAAGGTCATCTGAAAAGTTCATTGACTGAGATGTCAAAGCGTCGCGTATCACTTTAAACCCTTGTTGTGTGTAGACCAATTTGAACTGAACTGTATTTAACTGTATTCAAAGGCTCGTTTCTTAGGTTATAAGAGGAGGTTTTCGCTAAGATTCACAGGATTCTTCCAGATTCCGACAGGCTCAAGAGGTTCGCACTGATACATTTTTTTAAGAAGAAAACGCGAAAGGCAAACCCTTACGTCATTGCGCACACTGTGTGACACTATAGGTTAACACGACTTACCTATTTAGCACTGTATTCCAAATACAACGCAGCCGGAATTAGTGAGATGAAAAGGTCAACGTTTCACCATTCAACTTCTGTTATAATTGTCAAAAATGGTGACAAAAAAATCGAATAAAACGCTGTAAATAGCTTTAAAAGCGATTAGATGTAATTTGTATAAAATTAAGTTAAATATGATCTGATATAAGATCTTTGCTCATAGAAACAAATACAGTGTGCAGAACACATTGTTGATATGATATCTACATATCCGCATGCCATATCCTCGCTGGCGCACGGAAGGTCGCCCGAAGGGTGACCGAAGGCTGTCGCCCGAAAGGCGACCGAGGCACGAAGTGCCGAGTAAAAAAGGGACACTGTAAGCCGATCTTGCGAGCCCTCAGTCTCTTGGTTTGCGGTCTATAGAATATGTAACGAAAACTGCAACGCGATCAAAATAACCATTTTTTTCAGAGGTTTTCGACGGGTTTTGAAGTTCTAACGACAAACACATCTCCTCTGGACCCTGTCTGAACGAGTGTCACAAAATAGATACGACAGATACCAGTTCCCTGGTGAGAAAAACTGTTGCCAACGCAGCACCAGCGATCACTGAGAAAAAGATGAACAAGTCGCTTTACGACGGACGATCAAGAAAAAGATGAAAAACGCTTTACGAAGACAGGAACGCATGATCACGAATCACCAAGCAAGTTAGAGCGTCAAAGTAAGGCACAACGTATTCTAGCGCCTCAAAGCGAGGCAAATATGCAATCTCGCCTATCAACCGCACAGGACACCCAACAGAAATTAGGAGTTACCTCGAACGCAGCAAATCATTCAACGTAACAGGATTACAGTGCTACCGGGAAAATCGTGAGCACTTGAAGTATCTCACGAATGTCTATTGTGTTATGAACAATCACAGCAAGGATCAGGACATGCGAACTAGCCACAAAACCACAAACTAAGGGGGTGTTTACATGAGAAAGCGCGCGTTCGGTTTCTTCTTTCACGAGGTATTACAGTACCTAAACACCTTTACATTAACACATTTTTGGTTCGAAAGGGTTCTTCGTTTTGCGAGAGAGGACGCTTGAATTTCCAGGCTTTTGCGTGAAGCGGCATTTAGCTGGCCGCCGGGAAAGCTCTTATGTGGCTTAAAAACAATGCCGATTTTGGGAGATTTTGCAATGTAAACATTCCTTGTCTTAGAATAAATATTACTGTAATCTTTATGAGTTCCTCAAGCGAAGAATTTACGCATTAGTAGGAAAACTCGAAAACAGATGTTTCTGTTGGTATCCGGCGGCCATATTGGTGTTCCTGAAAGGGACACCAACATGGCGTTTCCATACAAAGCTTTATAAATTTAGGTAAACCGTTTTTCCCAATATCTCGCATTTGAAATATTTCACAGACCTGATTCTTGGCAAGGGTTTTTGTATATTTATCTTTTTTCATTCCCAGATTCTAGTTCCTCTGTATTGAATGGTTTGCATTTTTATTTTTCATTGCGTGACAGTGCAAGCCGAGAATATTACGCATGCGCTACCCGTTGGATAGCACTATCCAACGTTTAAGAAACTGTGGCCTGATCAAAACATGATAATTGAGCTGATCCCAACATAATAATCGAGTTAATGTGACTACAATCTTAGACCCTGATGATGATTCGATAATTATTCTTGGTTTGCAACAACGTGACATGGCGGCCACGTGTAGTCAATACCATAAAAATTATTTTAATTATTTCGCGATATTTTCTGAAATGCAAAGCTTGCTCGCAGGCCAATAAAATTTTCCATTGTCTACTGAATAAAACCACATTCCAGTTCGATTTTTTCTAATAAACACATAGGCTTACTTCATTAATAAGTTACCATGCTACTAACGATGACCTGTATATAACACGGGAGATATCATACCCTCAATTTTCAAATTTGTTCCCATTTTATCTTTATTTCTCGTTACAGGTCCTCACAATATTCAGTTTCTTATTATTTCCCTTTAACCTATTCAACTAGTAGTTATAATCATAAAACGATAAGTAAGGAATTACTAACACCTTTCAGTGTACATGTTTCTTCCATATTTTTGGGAACCTCTTTTTTTTCAGTTCTCACTATATCTTACCTCACCTTATTCAGTATCTTATAATGTTTCTAGTTTTACTTTTTCTTTGACAGTTGTTACTATCAAGGAATTAATAAGCAAGGCACCAATTTCTGTGATAAATAGATTGATAAATAATAGCAAATCCAGTTTAATTCTGGCCGTTGTTTTAATTTCATTTTGTTTGTTTCGTCATAATTTACTATGTATCGTGATATAATTTGACAAAAATTAAGAAAAATAATATATGTAATAAAAATACTCTTTTAAGCACTCGTTGAAATACTAAAACACAACATTTTATCCGCTTTGTGTTTTTTTTTCCTTTGGAAACCGAAGTCTAAATTTAAGTTATTCTCTGCCAAAAATTTGAAATGTTCATTCCAAAATGATTCCTTCCAGACCTAGGTCAGAATTGTTGTTTTTAGTAATCACAATTTTCCAGAACAGTTCCTAGTTCAGGTTAATGAGTAGTTCTGTTTTGGATATGAAGAAGGGTTCCCGGCCTAGCCTTTAACGAATTACTAAGAACCATAAATTGTTTTGGTAACATATATAACCGTCAACGCTTTACCGGCCAAATGAAAAAAAAATACATATAGTAAAAACCCGAGTGTTAGAACCTTCATTTTCTTTGTTAATCTAAACAGGTTCTTAAATAAATGGTAATTAGCACAAATTTAGGCTGTTTAGGCTCGGTTCTTATTTTCTGAAGAAAAAGAATGCATTGTAGCTAAGAGTATTTAGTGGTATTCGGGTTATTCCTTACATAAAATATGCATCAGTACCATTACATTGCAGTTGGAGTGATAACTTAAAGGCACCTATGTCTCCAAAGAGGATCCTGAATGTTGACCTATCTTATTTGCCCAAGGGTACAGAATTTTTTTTATATAGATTTCAGAAAATAAAAACCTGCTTCAAATTTTAGGTTAAACAGGCTCTTGTATAGAAACGGCCTAACTGGGAAATTTTAACCAAACAGTTTCTTAAAAATCAGGTTCTTACTCACGGGTTTTTACTGTATTATAAGTCGTCTTATTTTGTTAGATGTATAGTCTATATGTAAACACTTTCAACAAATCCCACACACACCACAAATTGCATCATCCAGTAATCCGTTAACCTAGTGATAGTAGATATTAATATTCATTACACAGAAGAGACAGGTCTAAATAATTAAAAACTGCGATCCCTTATGAAGCCTGCACGTTTTGTTGCCTTTTCTTGGTATTCCATCCTTCTGAAGTGCTATGTACATATCATGTGGAGTTTCCCTGTAGTACTTATGGGACGAAAACGTGTGAAATCCATTCATCTCTTTCACGTGCTTGAAAATTGTGCTGTCAGTTTTGTTTTTCTATAACAAAACAGTCAATTAGCCATATGCAAAAAATATATGAGAAATGTCAGAAATGGACCTGTTCTAGTAGCCGTTCAAGCCCATTCCTGATGATTGTTTTAAACGAAACTGGCATTTTAAAAACATTATTTTTAGTGTTATATATATTCTTTCTTATTTTTGAAAAGGCAGCACTTCTAAATGATTTTTGTTGTTCTTTTTTTCATTTTCTACTCTAACATCGGCTTAACGCTTAAGACCAGCATTAAACATTCTGTAAATCGGTTTATGGCCATCCTTGTCATTGAATTTACGCCTTGACATTTTTGCGGGGTTTATATTTTAAAAGAAAGCATAAAAACGTATAATTTTCTATTCTGACTTTTCTTTAGTCAGTTTTCTCTTAATGTGGTCATCGTATCAAAGTGAGGGAATCCATTAAGAAATTGAGCCATTCTAATTTTCAGAGGACAAAAACCTTGTACCAGAAAGAATAATTTATAATAAACAATATCGCATTCTTTTTTACATTTTTCAAGGGCTATAGATGCAATAAGTCGTCTTTGATAACACCAAACAAAATTTCTTATGAGAGCCCGAGAAAATAAATGTCAAATTTAACAAAATGACATCTTACACATGAAATTTTTAGAATTTTACCTGTGTTTTCACAATTCTTGTGAAAATTTACATTTATTTTCTTGGGCTCCCATGAGAAATAGTCTTTGGTGTTATTACAGATAACTAATTAAATATCTTTAGCCCTTGAAAAATGTAAAAAAGAATGCGATATTGTTTAAATTATTCTGGTACGAGGTTTTTTTCCACTGAAAATTAAAATTACTCAATTTCCTAATGGATTCCATGAAACATTGTATTGGTGGTCAATTTTTGAATGTCTCACTAAGTACTTCAACCTTACTTTAAAGATATTGTCGCAATGAAACAAAACCGGCCTAGTTAATCTCCATGTTATCTTGGAGCTGATCTGATTGTGTGATATTCTTAGCTGGGAAAACATACAAAGGTTAAAGGGCGGTGGCGGCAGAATGCGGTTGTATTGATATTTGCTTTCAGATTTTGACACTATTGATATTTTTCGTGCGAAAAAACTGCAGAAGCAGATAAATGTTGGTATACAAACAGCGGAAGGGAAATTTTGGAGAAAACGATAAAACTGTAGAATATAGTATCCAGATTACTGAAAAACATTAATTCTTTATTCGTAAATAAAGAGTTCCTTGAAAAAAATCATTATGACATGTCATTCTGAAAAGATAACCCACCCAAAGTTAGTAAGTGTTCGTTTTAATAGTTAAAATTTAGCTCGGGCCAGTTAACTGCGTTGTCTGTAGACAATGCAAATTAGGGTTCGGAAAATCACTGCTTATACTTTCGACAAAGTTGTCACGAATGCTGCATTTCCAATTTGACGAAAACTTCGATCAACCTATTAAAATAAACTCTCAACCAACTGCTCCAAATGTGTAAAAGTCAGGAATTGTGCGCAAGCATCTTTCTCTTCCATTGTCCCATTCCAGACATTCCAACCGCAAATTGAAGAATATAAATAATTCCACAAAAACACAAATGTGCCACGCAATGTTAAAAGATTAGTTACAAAAACTTTCCCCCAGACAAACATTGTATCTTGATGTTCAAGAAACAGTCGCATTTTGTTGCATATCAATTAGTGTTTTGTGTTGGTGCTTCGAGGTTGATGACTAACTATGGTTCAACTTAAGAGTACACCTGAGGTTATCATAAGTTTTAGAGCAAAATTTTTCTCTCTTTCAATTTCTGACATACAGAGAAACCGACTATGCAACTTCGAATTTCTGCCGTTACATTCAGACAGTGTTGAACTGACATTCACAAGATTAAGGGGAAATCGGATTCCTCAAATCATTTGGACTTTCGCGTGACTTCAACTTTAAAACAGTTGCCGAAGGCCAATAATGTTAGTCGAGCATTAACATTTGTAACCCAAGATTGTGTTTACTTCCTCGTAGACTGTTTTGCACCGTCATTTTCGAGTACTTGTAACCCACCTGTGTGTCTAAGTAAATAACCGCCACTTACATGCTACTATACTGACTATACGGAAAGAATGTTCAACGTTCGCATAATCCTAACAGGGGTCTTTTTTTGCATGAGCATGCGCACTAAGACTTGATAAAGAGCACGCGATTAGAGACTGCGACCAGGGTGCTTAGTCATAGAAGTCAAATTCTTCACTTTGAAAGTTTGCTTGAGACGCAAATGGTAGCAGAAACTTAGGAAAGACCTTCGTTGTACAAAATAAGTAAAGAGTGATGCGTTGAACGAGGTTAAAAAGCAAGTTTCTCAAGGATGTCTGACACGAACATGGCTGCTTGTTGTTGTTTGGCGCTCGACGTGTGTCTTGATTCTCCTTCAAGAACCGCAAAGTTTGGCATAGAATGCATTGCTGATGGGTAGATATTGAGCAAAATGTTCTTTATTTAGTGTTTGTCTATAAATCGGATGTAAATTAGTTTCTCGATGCCGTAGAGGATTTCTGTCAATAATTTGTGGATAGCTTATTTAGCCATATTTCGGGAGTGGATTAATTATGATCACCGGGCGACTACCACGCTGTCATCAGTTGGAATAGAAAGGTGTTCCTTTTTAAAGTATTTTAGCCACACAAAGTTTGTTTATCGGAAAATTGTAGAAGTTCTTGTTTTTGCGTGGACTAACATTGTGACGCATCTTGTACAGGAGTTTGCTTTTAGCCAGAACGTAAGTGCTCTGATAATTTTTAACTTTTGGTCGGCATCACATGTTTACTGTACTTCTTGGGAAACCTAACCGATTGTTTCATCAAAATCGGTCTTAAGATTCGACTTTAATTTCGGTCCTATTGAAAGCAGTTTTGACTGTGCCTCACTGATATTCATTTTTTCTTTATTTTTCGAGACATACAGAGTTACTACCACCAACATCTCACTAGGTGACTAATCTACGTCTCGTGTGCCTTTAATTTTGTAGCTTAAAAGTGCCAGGAAAATTGTAGAACATATTATTAATTCACTGATGAACAGAACACTGACTTTTGCGCACTTCCAATCCACTCGGTGAAATTTGCAATGATATTTTTTAAAAATATGTGTGTTCCTTCCCATTTCAAAACAAAGAAGGTTGAAAGTGTTTACTTACATCAACAAACGTTTCGGCACTTTCTTTATACTTTGATGAGGTCTGCGCAGTCCTACAAGCACTACATATACCCGCGCTGTCGTCCAGGTAAAGTGGGAAGATAAAATTTGATAGTAGCTCCTGGTATGTTAAAGCCGGTCTACTTCGCTTTTGTGGAGAGCATGTAAGAGGTTTTTTTTTTTTTTGGTAAACTACACTCTTTGTACCCTGGTTCCAGAGGTCCGTTCTCACAATACCTAAGATGAAATAAACGTGCTCACGGGTTGATATTAAAAGCTTTTTCTCCTCGGCACTTCGCGCCTCGTTGAAGCGGCTTCGCCGCGAACCATCAGTATCGATAAGAAAAAAATATCCTCTGGAACCTAAGGTACACATTTTGTTAAATCACGAGCACATTCGCCAAAACCAACGAGCAAAATAATCGCGATGATAGCTTTGAGACACGCAAATTTTGAT
>NC_133203.1:50702244-50812244 GCF_958299795.1 Porites lutea
TTTTCCTCAGTATAGCACGCGGGTAAATTAAATTTAAAGCTTACCTTCATAGCCCTGCACTTGAGTTCCACTTACGTCTCCATTATCCTCAATCCAAAGAAACCAATGATTTTTACTAAATAACTTTATATTGGCAAAGGCAATCTTCTCTTCGGAAGCTTCACCAACGTCCCTCAGAGAGAAGATGTTGAGATTTATCTTGGCTGCCGTCCATTGTACTGTCTTGGCTTGTAACAGAGCAGAAGGTTTCGTTAAAACCCATTCGTACTTTTTCCCGCGTCTAAATGCGTGTTCAACATCCACCATTTTGTTCTGCGGCGATTGATGTTACTTTTTCTCTATCTAAAATAACTTTCGTATCGAGTTCACAGCCTTGAACCTGCGGAGTTAAGTTTTGTCAGTTAATGGAGCAAAATGAATATTATCTTAAGCTTTATTAAAAAGTCCGTGACGCTTGGAGGTTGCGACACTTTATCTGTGACGTAGAAGGAGATACGGTTGAAAAGAGGGCACTTAGAAAATACAATAAAACATGTCGAGAACTTCAAATTGAGCTTTCATTAATTTACATTTAGAAGATTGTTTGTGTGAATAAAAGCGTCTTATTTTTTCTAATATGAGTTTAAGATTACATTAGTTATTTTTTTTAAGAGTATTTGTATGGCCAAAAACGAGTTTGTGTCCGGTAAGCCAAAGTTTAAGTCCGAGATTTTAGCAGAATCTTTAATATCTCTGTTTAATAACGTTTTTATTTCTATCTGATATTATTTCATATAGTTTTTCCTCTTCTCACTTGAAACTATTCTCAGCGTTCCTTCTTTAACAAATCATTTTTGATAAAATCAGACTGAAACTTTAGCGCGGCCAGTGCCCAATAATGAATCGACTCGTGAGAGTTTTTTAAATCTCAGCGTTAATTCCGGCGTGTATTAAAATTACGTGATGCTCCCACTGAATGCATCCACATCATCTAAGAGAATTTTGGATTTTTATTAAGTGGAAATTTGATGTTTGAACTGGCGAAATTAATGAAATATTCCTATCACGAACGCTTTTATAAAAATGACTAGTTTATAGCCGTACGTGACAAAAACTTTTATAAATAATTGATTGTCAAAAATTGAGTGGCTAAGGTAGTATTTTAAAACTCTTACAATTACCCCGTTTGATGACATATAAATATTAGATGGTTTTTTATCATGCCGGATACTAACGAAAGAAATAGCATTTTGAGGACATGACAATTTCGACGGTGTCAATGTTTGAGCTCAGAGCAATGTCTGGGATCTCTATTAAGTTAAGCAATGCATTCTAAATATTAAAATCTAGCAATTTTAATTCTCGAAGAAGGCTTTTTTTTATCAGTTCAGTACTTGAAAACATCATCCTCATGAGTGATCGATGCTAACAATGTATGCTGCCATTTTTGGCAAAAGTCACAAGACTGTATTCCCATTATACGTTAGGTTGGTGCCTGCCATAACTTCGCGAACACTTTTTTCAGCATTTGACTTACAATAGGCTCGATTTCCACCGTCTCCCGGGTCCGGTCTTTGATCCTCCCCGAAGAGAGAGGGGGATGAGTGCCGGCTCATTTTCCCGAACAGAGGCAGGTAATCGAACCTACATTTGACTTGTTTGTGTCGGTCTTACTTTTCTTCCTTGTTCTCAAAGTAAAACTTTTTTAATGTTCTTTAGCTGTTTTAAGAACCCAGAGCGAGGAAGAATCTACCCTGACTACTTCTCTTGGTCGCCATCAGCTTATCGAAGCTGAATTGATTAAACAGCGGATAAGTGATTTTTGGTAGGTTTTTGGCCAAAATATTTTTTTCCTCTTCTTTAAAACCAACATTTCTTAAATCCAATTCCATCCGGAATGAGACTTTTTGTAGGCAATATGCCACAATGAAAATCAAAATTAAATTTATATTTATGAAAATTCCAGGTAGATTCATCTAATGGAACTTATATCCTGCGGCTATCAGGATTAAGTACGACAACGGAAACTAAAATCATTATGATTAAAAAATAAGAAAAAGAAAGAAATTAGATGACTGGCTAATCTGTGTGGAAATCTTCAAAGGATCAATATGAGTTCAGTTCCTTTATTATAGGATGCTACGAAATAGCGTTAAGGTAATTGACGCTCTCTGATTGGCTAAAAAATGAAGTGTTTATTATTTTGTTCAGCTGATGTGAAAATAAAAACTACTGGTTCACTGAAAAAGCCTTGTTAATCACTACTACCTCTTTTTCCAGTACTCTTTAGGTCTAGTGTGGGTATATTTCTCCGGTAAAACAGGAAGCACATTCTTTTGCGTGGTACCCTATGTCCATTAACACACTGCTCGCAAGGGACTTGTCCGCTGAAAATCGTTCGGTTAAGCAGCAAGTGCGCTTAAAAATGCTTTTAAACTGGCAATTCTAACGAGCATTTTCAGTTCGTCTTTGACTCTTATGCCATTATACAAAACAGATTAACCCAAGATCGAATTCGTGTTATCATTTACGGCTGTATAACTCAAAGCGAAAATCAGCCTCGACACCGCCCCACATCAGAACTGTGACACCCTATGTTCACTGTTTTTAAAGAATTACCGTCATAGTTAGTTTTGTCCAAATTGTTTGAAAGTTGAATCTCGTGTGAACATGATGTCTAACCGCGAGTGAAATGACCAAAGAATTTAGAAATATTTTATCTGTTTCAAATATAAGTTTATTGATCTTATCCCTTCGAATATGTGTTTAGGTGAAGAGAAAAAAAGGCAATCCGTTCTTTTTTTGCTTTAACTGTACAATATTTTTTCCGCAAAATCTAATGTGAAATGAAATTCTTAACAGTGTCCCCTGAGTGTCAACAGTAATACGACTTAACGTATACACGCTACGACGGTGTTGCTTAATACTAAAAGTTAACAAATCGCCAATTTAGGAAACGGAACGTCAAGGTAAAGACTCCTCCGCCTGGAAGATAGTGAACACCATTACACAGAGAAAACGAAAAAAAGAAACAATAATGTATTTAAAAGGTAATATTATTCTCCCAAAGTGGCATAGGAATTTTGATTTCTTATGCTATACAACTATCACAGTTTCTCGTTATACTAGCAGTTTCCATTTCATTCTCACCATATGTTTTAAAATTATTCTAGCAAAAATTTAAATTTTTTTACCTGATAAATAATACAAAATGCGTGATTAATTTAATTTCACCGAGCCTAGTTTATCAGAAAGTTGTAACTATCTGAATGTCATCGTTTCTGTAAGTTTCCATGTAAACCGATCGAGCTATCTTTATTTTGTTCTTGGAAAAATTAACGATGTGGTGAGAACAAACTGGGCAAGTCTTTTTCAGTAAAACTACCAAGTTCCCCATTGAAATTCCCCGGGGGCGTTTGAAAATACTTCTGATCTGGGGAAAATATAGTAAACTGAAATTTTTTTAATTTTAAAGGAACTGGATGCGTAGAAGTTCAAATTTTTTCGAAATATTAGCTCACCTTTACCTGTGCCGGGCTGCAGGCTTACTCTGTCATTCAGGGATGAATCACTGTATATGAGCCTTCCTTTTTTAAACCCTGAATATAATAGCTTCTTATTCCATAGATAGCCGGCCTGCCACCCTTGACGCCGCTCTAAACAACAGATGGCCAAAATGAAAGCATTTTTAATGTTTGGAGTTAGTTTTCAAATTGTCTTGATGATGTTTTGACTTAGAAGCTTCCTTAATTGAAACACAACGTCCGAATACAGCTTGTTGTTATTGGTTAGTCACTAAATGGAATGACTTTTCTCGTAAAGTTTTCCTGACATTTACCCAAAACAAATTAATTTATCGTGCGTTTTGCTGTATTTTGGAAAGAAGCATATTTTTTTGCAATTTTCGTGATTGATTTTTCGCAGAAAAAAAATGAGCTGAGGAAAATTACTTGGTCGTGATAAAAAGCTTAACACAAGCCTAGAAGCTTCTGTCTCTGCCTACTGTAGCTATTTGAAAAGTTGGCAATAATTGTTTCCAAAATGGTCAGACAACCTTTTTTTCTCCAATTCTTCGAGCCTGTATAATCAAACATATTCCTAAAAAAAAAAAACGGAGTCCGAGTTCAATTTATTTATGCTAAATTATTACAAATCAGCGGAAATGTTTATTTATGAATCGACTTTAGCCGTACTGTCGAAAGAAAGGGAGACTGAATGTTCCTTTCTTTAGTCAAACAATTGCTCTCTCTATAGTTATTTTTTGGGTTAGGAAATAATGTATGTTTGTAATTTTCCATGAAATTGCTTTTCTCGATACTGAATTGAATGAAGTCATTTCCGAGGCCCATTTATGGCTAGTCAGGGTTCCATAACGATATCTAATTGATCGAATATGGAACTGGGCAATTTTCTATTGATTGACATCAGATCTTCTAGCGGTAAAAGAAGCCGAAAAGACCCATTTATATTACGGCATTATTCATCACTTCTTACAACAGATACCGGTATACTCAAAAGTTTACATTTAAATCACTCTCAGCTGTTTGGGGAAAATGAACGCCTCTTGTCCACTTAGCAGAAAAAAAACATTTTATTTTCTCAGTTTTTACTTAACCTTTGAAATCTTGACAGAGCTTGGATAATAGTAGCCACTCAACTTTTTTCTTAAAAACATTGCCATAATGTACATGAAATACATTAGCTTGAATCCAGTTTTATCGCATTTACTCCCATATCTTCAAAACTCTCCGATTAGACCGAAATGTAGTGAAAATAGCTGCTCCGCGTGTTTTGAAAAGTCATTTTTATCAGAGATAAACAATTCAACTGGAGACCTTTATTTTTTCTAGACACATTTGATGACCTTTATCCTGTTTTCCGTTTTTATTTTTCAATACCTGGTCCTGCATTTCTGGTTTGCAAATTGATTACATAAAACATTGAAATGTCAGTTCACTTAAACTCCTTAAAAAATCTTCTAAAAATATAGCAGGACATCCTTGGGCCCGCGATTAAGGTCCTTTGACCATGCTAGTGGATTTCGAGAACACATTTTCTTCACGATAACTAAAAATATTTTGACGAGCATTTAGCGGCTGACCATATTTTTGGGGTGTTCGCACAAGTGCGGTGTTCGCAAGCGAGAGTTGACTGTAAAGAAAGGATAATAAAATATGAGTATTGTTATTAGCCATTTGCACATTTCCGTTCGAATACACCTCATTTTGCCCCACTTTAACATTGGAAAGGAGCAAAAAACAGCTCAGTCGGTTAGTAAGCGGCCTTCTGTGAGGGGCGATGTCGAGTTCTATTCTCAGGTTCATCTTCTTTCGTACCCTTGTACTGTTAGGACACTGATGGGAAGAGAGGGGTAAAATGACTACACCATCGGCCTCAGGATAGCAGGCTAATGAGTACTGTTGCTATTATTTATTATTTACCAGTAACACCTACCCTTCAAAGCCGAAGATTGATGACGTGGGTTCAGCCATCCTCGGAGACCCAGGGCCAGATAGAAGGGGCGAGGGAAAGTCTAAACGGGCGGGAAAATATGGCACGAAGAAAAGTAAAGAACGACGAGAAGAGCCCCTGGGCAGAAAAACACAAAAGTTTTCTGGCACCGATCAGAAGCCAGAACGGCGGCGACCGTTTGGAAACTGGTCTGGTAAGACATTGTCCCCAGGGGCTCTTCTCGTTTTTCCGCCCGTTTAGACTTTCCCTCGCCCCAACTATCTGCCCATTGGCCTCCGAGGATGGAGTTCAGCTAAATATTACGAAAAAAGAAAAATACAAAGTACATTTCTAGTTTACAGGACTGTGATTGAATGAGGAAAAGGTAAGGTAAAGGCGCACACGAGCCAAAAGCCAGGGGCACCCAACGACTGTTTTCTGTGACATATCTGTTCGGAGAAGCAAAAATTGCCTAGAATTTTCTATAGCTTGAGGAAAGCTAAAAATTTGTAGATGACCGTTCAATTCACGTACAATTTTCGAAGCTAAATTATTAAATTCCCTACGATTTTCTGAAGTATATTTTTTGCCATTTCACTCCCCATATTAGGCCATTTTTCGTAGAGAAAGGAAACCTAAAACTTTCGGAATCGAAAATGCGATGCAGAGAGGAATCAGAAAAACTATCACTTTCGTAAAACTTTAAATTGTAGCTAAAATTTTCGGGGGAAATAATACCAAAGCCCTTGTAATTTCGAAAAGACTCAAGTTGCCCTAGGATGACCGAACAGATATAAATTTTTTAGCACCACTTAAAATCAAGAGAGAATGATAAATACATTTCTAGAGATCTAAAAGTACTCTGGATAGCCTAGAAAGTGTTTTCAAAGCATTTAGGGGGAAACTGTCGTTGGGTGCCCCTGAAAAGCCCAAACGGCCTGAGCTTATCCCGGTTTCATTAGCATGAAGTATTGCTACTCCCTGCTGGACGGGATGTTAGTCCATTGCAGTGTTACCCCTTAGCAGGTATGTGGCCGGTACCCATTTTTATACACCTGGATGAAGAGAAACAAAGTGGAGCGAAAGTTCCTTGTCTAAGGAAACAACGCGACAGGCGAGGCTTGAACCACGGACCTCCACATCCGGGGTTTAAGGTGTTAACCACTCGGCCATACTTGAATGAGGAAACGGACTGTTTAAATTAGTGTTCTCAAAGAAAGACTGACGCAGACTGTTCCACAATAACAACGGAAAAAAGGGGAAAAAGACCTTAGCTTTCACTTTTACATATACATAAAAACCAAACGTTTTTTTTAATGCTGCTTTTATTTGCACTCATTTTGAAAATTCACACTGTACTGAAAAGACCTAACTAATAATAATAATAATTCGGGAAAGCGCAAACCATGAACGATACGAGCACTTTACTTCTGGTTGTAAGGCCATAAAAACTCTTTCGAATTCCAATAAATTAATGTTTAAAGACTTCTTTTTCTAAGAAGACCTCTTGGGGGGGAGGGGGGCGAGGGGGAGGTCGAATACGTTTCTTATTGTAATATTGTGCAATGGCCGTTTGAAGAGATGTGTCCCACGTATCGCTCACAGCTGACGCTTTTATGACCGTGAGACCACGTGGTCATATAACTTTACTGGCACTCCATGTCAATAGCGATATACTTTATATTAACAGCTATCCTTAAAAATAAGGACATAAACTTAAACAATACTTTTCAAAAGTTTACAAAAAGCCGTTTGAAAACAGCTAACGAGTCAATTGCTGACAGTGAAGAACCATTTGATAGATCTTCACAATAAATATATTAAATAAATAAATAAATAATTATGATATTTTTCTAATTTAAGCCTTTAAATTTTAGCTTATATGCTTTCTAGTCTAATTAATTAAGCTCGCGAATCAAAACTTAAAGAAAACTATTCAAAAATTCCTCCATCTTTAGTGTTGAAATTCATCAATTTTACTTCTGCTATATCATTTATAGTTGCTAAATGGTAAAAGCAGTTCTTAGTTTGATGATGCTGAACAACCGGATACTAAAAGAAACTTCACTTTGTTTTGACTCATAAGGGTACCCGAAGCATTTCTCGCTACCCCATTTCTTCCTATTGATATAAACGCGTCGTAATGTGAAGTAATGTAGTATTTTGCTGATGCATAAGTGTTGTAGGTCGATGAGCTCTGTGCTTCCTTAAAGATTGTTTCATCGCTAGGTGTAGTCTGTAAAATAAAAGGAATAACTTCTTGAGTGTTGCGATAATAGTTGACCTGAAAGAAAGAGCGCCTTTACTTTACGCCTGTAGCTAATGCATAAGTTGACACTTTCTGAATTACTGATCTCCTTCAAAGAGGCCTGTTTGTGCCAATAAGAGGCGAAAAGATATTGCCCGAGGAATGATGAGGGAAGGCTTTTAAAAATCAATATATTCCTTTGTTTACCTGTTGAGAGAGGAAAGCTAAAACATAGAGAAGAGAACTAGGATTCCAAATGACAACGTACCGTAGAATAAAGATCTCCATTTGCGTTAATAGCCACAAAACGCCCAGTTTTAATTCCTTTAATACGCTTCATTCCCTTTCCCACGGAGTGCACCTCAAGTTTGGCTAAAAGAAAGCGGAAAAGTGAAAATTAGTAAAGCAAACTTTTGCTTTCACGTTAATAACGAAGGACGTGCTAGTAAACGTGCTTCAAATACCGAAACTTTTGAAGTAGATGATCTACAGATGATCTACATCTACAGCGCTCTTGCCTTTTTACCTTTATTGATTTACAGACTTTTAAGATCCACTGAGGCCCTATTAGCGTCATTTTATACTGTCTCACGAGTGGATTCGTTAATAAGTGCATCACTCAGAATAAAGCGATACGAGTGACTTGTGCTATGCTGAACTTACTAAAATCGTTAAGATTTGAGAACATAGGAATAAAAGGCTAGGAAACATAAAAAAAGAGCAATTTAGAAAAAAAAAGCATAATTATGCCATGTAGACATGCCATTTGTTTGAAACAGTCACTTTTTTTTTTAACTGTTTTCAACTGGAACTTTCTCGACATTCAAGCAAATCTCTAAAGAAGATCTTCCCTTTTCAGTCAAAGTAGATCACGCTAAACCCGGGTTCGAAACTCGGTCCTTTCAGTAAACTATCGACGGAGGTTCTCCTTTTGGCAATTGCTAAACACTGAAGACGACCGCATTATACAAATCATTTCTTACTGTATTCACTGGTGCAGTCTACGCTTCCACTGACCGTCCCGTCGCTGGTGATCTGAAGGAGGACTCCGGTCTTCCCATAAAGACGCCTAGTACCGATATAAGAAGTTGTTTGCGATGCAATCTGATTTATGTTCGGGTTGGTAGAGAGAATAGAGCGTCGATAACGACGAGATGAGAAGAGTTCTTTAAGTCCCCATTCCACGATAGGGTCGATTGATGCTGGTGAATTCTTCACATTTTGCTTAAGTACAGCAGACTGACAAACTTCCAGAGCGAAGAGAAAAGAGAACAATGTGTACTGTGATAAAAGAAAAGAATTGATAGGTTAAGCTGCATTGATTAATAAACCTCGTTTATCTAGGTTTCAATGAACTGAGTAATTTAGTGAAACCGTTTGTTACTTCCTTGGCTGTAGACGTGACCTGGCATATCTACAAGGTCATCTGTGCCAAGCAGAGGTTTCTCAGTTATGGTTTAACCCAGGGTATTGCATTCATCTCCGGGAATCGACCATAAGACCTACTGCTACTTTGAAACCAGCGCTCTTGTAACTGAGATACCCCTGACACGCACGCTTGCTTGTGACCTTGCCTTACAGCTATAGGCATTTTGACATCAAGATTACCCCTGACTGTACCTGCATGTGAGAATTTTATCTTGGTTTTTTCACCTGCTATAGACAGTAGTTTTGCTTTCTCTATTTTTGGCCTGCTTTTTTTAACATCCAACACGCGGTTTCGGCGAGTTCATAAAAAAATGATAGGCCGAGTTCTTAGAGGATCCCAGATGGACCAATATTCATGGACACTGATCATGATTTTCTGCGGTTATTTCACACGTTTTACCAAACAAAAACTAAATTTGCCGGTTATTTTGCCTGATAAAAATAGACAAAATTAACCATTTTACAATAGATGGCATCAGAAGTGTGTTAAATTTGCAGCAAAAATGAAGAGCAAACAGAGATAGTTCTAAAAAAAAAGTTAAAAAAAAAAACATATAACTCTCCCTTTTTTTGGCCTCAAAGCTTAATTATCACTGAAAATCGCAGAGAGTACCCTTAACATTATTTTCTGGTGCATTGACACAGAATATTCCAGGCGTTCAGCTAGTAGAAAATGGCGCGAATGGAGAGTTGGGGGGAAAAACTGATTAAACGTTCTAGCATCTCCTTAAATCCTTATATGCAAGTAAAAGAACTTTCATACTGGTAAGAGAGCAGCCTTGCCTTCTGGTGATACCCATAAAGTATTTGTAGCAACAAATTTTAAAAGCACTGTTCCCAAGTCTATTAATGATTTTATACCAGTGAAGTTAAATGAGAAATAACTTGGTAACTTTTTCGACCCGGTCCCTTAAAGTCAAGAAAATCCCACTTAGAATTCAAACATATAAGCTTTCGTCTGTAGAGTCAAAAGGTAGGACTACATTGCAAAAGATAAATAAATACTAATGATCAGAGCAGTACAAACTTACCAAAATCATCTTGTGTACTGGCGGGTTCTGGAGATATGGCTGGAATCACGGAGGTTTTTATTTCTAGATGGAAGGTGAGGAACTTCTCCACGTTTATGTTACCTGCACTGTGCAGCTGTTTGTCTTTTTATACACGGTGAATGTCGGTTAAGTGGGCTGAAATTAATAGCACAGAATGACAAAATATTTTTACGAGAATGTTGTAATTGTTAAAAAATGTCCGCAAATTGGTGGGCGTAGTACGGTACTTCAGTCTCAGCCGGATCACAAAAAGACCAGTTAAAACGAATTAGGGGAATTATATAAACTTGAAAAAGGTTCTAACTAAGTTAATTCATTCGTGAAATTATTCAGCCGGAAAAGACTTATCCAGGCATGAAGAAAGAAAGAAACCTTAAAGAAACAAAAGAAACAAAGTTCCATTTAAACTATCAGACATCGATTTATATGAAGATTAAGCACAGTTTGCAAACTACAAGCTTCAATAAAAGGTTTGCGACTGTCTTCGTTTTTCTTTTACAGTTGAGTTTCCAAAGAATGTATTTTTCCTAGTTGTGAACCGCATTAACATCAGGTGCAACATTCATTTGTTATGCTAATTATTTTCAAACTCGGAAATTACGCTGTATTATCTAAATTTAGAAGTTACGACAAGATAAAAGAATATGATTGAACTAAGATTAATTTGGACCTGGTTAACAAATCAGTTGTTACATTAAATTTAAGCCTGTTACAGTGGAAGCTAGCTGTGTCACTTGACAAAGGGACATTATCTTCAGTTCTTTTTAAGTCTAGTAATGAATAATATTTAAATCTTGTAAACCAATATCGTACAGAATAAGTTTGACTTAGGAAATAAGTTAAAGTGAATGGTCATGAATTTTATCATAAAGTGAAAATGTACAGGAAGTGGTTTTTATATTTCTGAGCATAAGTTTTATTTCGGGGAGAGCGGATATTATTTCTTTTTTTCCTGTTGTACTTGTTACTCGTGAGTAGCACACGGTTTGGAGAAAACAAATTCATAAGTACAAATACAATATTATTAACTGACTCACGCCGGAAGTTGGAAATCCGGAAGTTTAATCGACAGTTCTCTTCCGGAAATAGGGACCATGAGTTTTAACGGTTCCCTTAGCGAATAAGAATATACAGACAGGGAAAAATTCTTTTTATGTTAACGAAATTTTCGATATATTTTTGACGATATCACAGTAAGGTGATAAGAATTTGACCCTTAACTGGTTTGTGTTGAGCCGCACCGTTTCAATACCACCGACGTCAGTAGTACCTGCGATCGCCTGCGTTAGTTCAGTTGCTTAGGGATTCAGTATCATTCTTCGGAAAATTTAGATACAATCTAAAGTTTTACGAAAGTGAGAATTTTCCTGATTTCTCTCTCTAACACATTTTTGAATCCGAAAATTTTACGTTTCCTTCGATGAACGACAAATAGCTTTTCTGGGGAGTGAAATGCAACCTCAGAAAATCGTTGGGAATTGATTCGATAGGCTTCGAAAATTGTACATGAATGGAACGGTCATCTAGAAATTTTTAGTCGTCCTCAAGCCATAAGAAATTCAAGGCAATTTTTGCTTCTCCGAAGAGGTATTTGACAAAAAACAGTCGTTGGGTGCCCCTGATATTTTTTAAGTATATCTGCTTGACTAAACATCCCTTTTATAGTTTTTTTTATTTATAGAATCTGCCGAGGAACAGAGAAATGAAAACGGGAACTTAACATCGATCGATTGAGGTAAGCTTGAATATTCTTTGATTAAATAATAATAATTAAATAATTATATTTGGCTTTAACATGATCTCGGAGGGTGTAAAGCCGATAACCCCCATCCTCGATTTTCGTAATTCTTTAGGTCATATGTCACTGAAATCGTCCAAAACAGCAATGTTCATTCCTTTATGGTTCAGCCTCGGTGAAAAATGAGACGTTCACATAGTAAAAAAAGGGTGTAAAGCGCTTTTGAGAGGTTTATTATATCGTCCCGGTGTACCTCACACGAAGTATTTTTACTGAGGACAACGTTTTTACCTCCTTTGGTTGAAACTTGGGACCGTTTTGCCCCCCTGGTTGAAACGCGGGACCGCTATTAATGTCGTCATAGACTTCAAAACCTTTTAAATGCCTTAGTTACCGTTTGCTGGACTGTAGGTACCTTCCTCCCCAGTTATTAGCGAGCTTTAGTAGCTACAACCCCGGCTCATTCAAAACGTCACTAATCAGTTTCTTGCGCTAATTTTGATTTTATTCCAAAGAGCTTGAAAGGTCAATTGTTGGTGAATTTCTGTGGAGTTGAATTCTTGGTGACGCACCCAAATTTGGAGGAGATAACTATTGCTGTCAAACTGCCACAGGCATGTCAGGTCAAGTCATTCTGCCCCGAGAGGCGCCCCGGGAGGGAGGGAAGAAATTCTTAAATGCTGTGCGCCAAAAAATTTATGAAATAAAACTAGCTTTGGACTGTTTCATTTTTAACCAGCGAAAGAAAAGAATAACTTTCCCCCTGTTTTCATGAACTCGGAATGAAACTTTTCCTGTTCTTTGTCACCTGATACACTGTAAGCAGCCTCGAGATAAGGGGGGAGCCCGGTCTCCAAAAAAAATTGGCGGATCCAGTGACGGAACCTCCCCTGGATCCGCCACTTGTAAGGGTTCGGAAGCAACTAATATTTCTAGCACGAGTGGCGCTGAGCACTTCTCTTCTTTTTACTTTATAAACTAGCCTTGCTGCTGCACTCGAGAATTACTACAAGAGAATCTATACTATGTCAGTTAGTAAATCTTATCGTGACAGTTTTTCAAATCACATGAATAAAATTATGCTGTGTTTTTCTTGCTAAAAGTGAAACTTTAATAATATAACTAGAAAAAAAATTTTGCTTTGCAAGCAGAGGCGATGGGTATCCGAAAACAATTACATTTTTTGAATATCCCTGGAATTTAGTTTAGTGGCAGAATTCAGCGAGCGTTTCATTAAAAAAATCAGTCAGTTAAAAAGTGATATACGGTCCTGTCGATGTAAGAATTTCAGTCTCAAACAAAAGTCAGGTCTGATAGGTGGGTTCGGACACCCCAGACCCTTCCCCTAGATCCCTCACTGCTTTGGTGGCCTTTGATATCCTTCTTTCAGTATTCGGTAATTCTAACACTAGCTATAGTTGCACGTTTTGAACTTGAAACGCAATTATTATAAACGGCAGGTAAAATATAAGAAGTGCACAGCGCCCCTCCAGCAAGAAGGGTGCATCAGTCGGTAAATTTCAGGGCAAGAGTTTCATTCTTGACGTTTTCATGAAAACAGGAGGAAAAGTTTTACTTTTCTTTAACTGGTTAGAAATGAAATAGTCCAAAGCTAGTTTTATTTCAGAAATGTTTTAGCGCAAAGTATGGAAGAATTTCATCCCGGGGGGGAGGGGTTACTGCCATATATGGGCTATATAGGTATGTGCCGCTTTGTATTGTTTTCAAGCAGTTTACTCTAGGATAGGGTATATAAATCAGAGCGTTTGGATCTAGAATAGGGTATCGTTTTTCATGAAACTGATCAGTTGGTTGAAGATTTTATCTAGACTAGGGATTGTGGTATAAGGTTTTGTTCTGGCTAGACTACTGTTCTAGTGACCTCAGTAGTTTCTGGAAAACAGCTACTATAGGATAGGGGGGATTAGGGGAGTTTACTCTAGTACAGAGTAGCAGAATTCAGCTGAACTAGCTCTGGTATAGGTTAAGGGTTCCAGGGTCCCAGTGGCACATCCCCACCCACAAATTCCTCAAGTAGCCCCCCCCCCCCCCCCCCCCCCCCCCGCGGGAATTTCTTCCCTCCTTCCAAATGCACGGGGCAGTATTATACGTGACGTGACATGCGTTGCATGACTGCACTGAAAACTGGTTTGCCTGTGGCAGTTTGACAGTTGTTTTCGTTTTGCCGAGGCGGCAAGTGAAATTGTAATGGTTATAAGTTCAAATTCCTCATTCATTTCCTTAATTCTTGAGGTCTTTCCGAGGAATCTTCTGAAAAGTTTTACGGACTCTTTAACTAACACAGTCTCAGGTCGGTACCGTCGGATCAAATTCGTTGATTCGCATAAATCGCTGCATAAAAATCAGAAAACGGAACAGATTACTCTAGACTCGACTGTTGTTGTATTTTTTACCACGTTGTGGACTTTTTAACACTTAATAATGTAACTGAGCTCTGTTTTAAAAAATCTGCACACATTTTGGACCAATATTGTTTCGAGAAGTTACCGAATAACTAAAGGTTTGGCGCCAACCGTAAATCGCATTTGGTTGTGCCTTGGTCAGAGGTTACGTTTTTTCGCCCGTCTTTAGTGTAAGATTTGCATTTGCTTCGCTTCGTCAGCGCTCGTAATTTCATTTACCCAAAAAAATTATTTCGCTTATTTGAAGAAAAACAAAAATACTCTTTCAGGCTAAACAAGCCTTGGTGGTGAAAGCCATGTACCAGTCCGCTTTTTTAGCTTGTGAAAAAGTGCTAAATTTTGACCGTTGATTAAGCGATTTTGAGTCAACAACTTAAAAAATCTCTTTTTGACCAAATCGCGAAGTAATCAGTTAAAAGTATAGAGGAAAGATAGTAAAAATATGAAGTGTCATTATACTTTACTAGACAACTTTATTTTAAAATATGCGAGCCACTGAATATGACTATAATTCGGCATGATTTTTGCCCATTTAAGGCCTCGAAAAAAACATTCGTTGAAAAATATCATTAACTCGATCGTTCTTAAACCAACGATTTTGTAAGTAGGGCCCATAGGCTTTATTCTGGCTGAGTTTGAGGCCAGGCCATTTTTTGCCTATTTCCGCGTCTAGTTGATAATTACGCGGAGCCGCTCTTATGTCCAAAAATACATGGACTCGTACCCAGTTCTCCTCGGTTTGAGGTTTCTCGTATTAAACCGCTTGAGGAAAAATTAAAAAAAGTAAGCACGATACATTTTCCGGCTTTTGCACTACAATGATTACTACAATATAAGAGTGAAAGAAAGGTCCCTAACTTGACTGAATTATGAATGCATTTTGAATCTTTCTTATCTTGATCAAACTTAAGGCGATTTTAAAAAAGAAGCTATTATAGCACGTGACAACAGGAGAGCGTCATTTAGCTTCTGTTCTAGAACAACATTTATTCAAGTCAAACCGCTTTTTACGTCAATAACTCTTATATAGAGTCATATTCATCTGTCATTAGGAGAAATGATATACATGTACAAATGAGGCTATACACTATTTGCAGGACATAAATGTTGATAAATAAATAATGACCTTTTTACCCTCAGCACTATTTATAGTGAAAGTTTCAAGTGGCGATGAGCGCGGGCAAATAACTGAAACAAGTAATTCAAGTGAAACATACTAAGAATCCGAAGCAGTTGGCAAACAGTCTGCTATTTACAATAGTGGTCTAGGAGTTAAACTCGAGCCTACCAAGAAACAAATCCGGCCAGTAGTCACTGGGTGGGACTTGAGTTGAAGGCCTGCATCACATGGCGGCAACTGCCGCTCTCTGACTAAAATAATCGACTAGCTAAAATAATCGACAGTTAATGTTCTCACCAAGGAATAAATGGCTGCTCTTGAGATGACTAGCTGTCCTTGAATTCCAATTGTAGAAGATATGATGAGGAGAAGATCTCGAAGTATGGCCCTTTGAAATGGGAAATAATGCAGCAGTGTGTTACAGCATCACATTATATAGGATTTTGGAGGGTAGAGCTCTTGAGAGATTGACACGCAGGAAGGACGTGCTAAAAAAAATGCAGAAATCCGCGGTTCTCCCAGGTAAACTCAATATCGCTCGGACGTTTCAAGTGGTCTCGTGAGGTCACGTGGAGCAGCATAATGGCACATGCAGTTAGAAGAACAGATCTTTTTCAACGATTTTAAGCGATTTATTGACTTAAAGATAACTATAGTGGTTAATTTCTAAAGTTTTGATATAGAACAAAAGGCAATAGTAATTCTTACCCGGACGTTACATATTTAATTGAGGTCACGCTTGCTGACCCATTAAGTTTATACAACTTATACACCTGTGAATTTGTACGTTTTACAGTGCATAACAATTAAATTAATTGATTTGATCTGTAGAAAATTAATGGAAACTCTGTATCATTATGTTAAAAGATGACATTGAAAGGAATATTTAACAACCTTGTTTGTAAGATAGTTGAGGTTGATAGTGGGAAAAACAACTTGAGAACAATACGAATGTTCGACAAAAGACTTCTTCAGGGACTAATCAAAAGACGTGATAAGACTTAAGTATTTCCACTGGCCGATAACAAATAATTAGGTTAACTAGGAAATATCACGAACTTACTGAAAGGTATGTGTATTAAAATATTTATGATGGGAAGTTATTTGTTACGTGACCTGGTATAGTTTGGCTACGAAGAAAAGACAAGATAACAGAAAAACTAATAGAAATGTATAAACTATATATAAAGACAGATTACAGTTCATCAAGTTTATTGGTTCCTAGGGCGAAGGGTCTTAGGGTCGTGAATAATGTGATTTTCGAACGCCTTCTTGAAAGAATTACGTCAATTCAGTTAGTTTTTCAATAGAAATAATAAGCACAAGAGCGTTGGAACATTCACCGTGAACATAGAGAAATGCTTGATCTAAATTTAGTATTCATGCAGTTGCTTAGTAGCTCAACCTCATGGCCTGCTAAGCATAACAACTACGTTCCAAATAACCAAATTCCGGGCGCTCTTGTTGTAACAAATGCCAGCTACAAACAAACCTCTTAGTTTTGACGTTTTTCCTGGTCACATATATACGTAATATCATATCAAATACATAGTGAGAATCCACGCTTCCGGAATACCCGTTTCACTTCCCTATTGTTGTTACGGAGAAATGTTACGTGAATGGCCTACTCTATTCCTAGGAAATCTCACTCAAAAAAGGCTTAACCTCGTCGCAAAGCGGATAGCCGGGGTGCCCAGAGTATTTTCATCTTTCAGGAATAGGCTGAGGTCGTCTGTTGAAAGAAAAATCAAGAATAATTTGGGAACTCGTTAAAAAAAAAACAATAGAGCTTATGATGGTCTTTATTGACTAACTCTATCGGTTTACAACAAAAAGTAATTTTTCAGTTCAAATAAAGTTGCGAAGGACAATATGCTGATATTTTCATACAAAGCTTTATAAAGATTAAAGCTCTTTCTCTCAAATTCCAAAGAAACAAGCGTTCTTTATCACAAGCTATTAGTGCAAAACAGCGTATAATCCATTGTAAAACTATACAAATTTTAAACTTGATAACAAGGATTTTAAAAAAATCTGTTTATGAAGCTACGTTTGAAACATCCAGTTCTGATGGCTGGAAGGAGGAAGGGGTAAGGTGGTCCACTAATGGCCGGCCATCAAGAGACATAGTAACACTCTTCTACAATCTTCTCTGAGATATTTCCAAAATTTGTGGAACTAGTTTAACCGAAGCAGAACGCCCTATTTTTGGAATTTATCTATCCTTAAAAGATATTTATTTTAGCTAGCGGAACCCCAAAGTTAGTTGGCATATAAACCGACCGATCGAATAAGCGCTTCAATTTTAAGAAAATAGATAAAGCAACTGATATGAGGAAATAATCTTGTCAAACCAAAACAACTGAAAATGAGAAGGAAGTGGTTTAGAAATTTCGCAGGGTCAATGATTATCAGAGAAATGGCATAATATATATATATATTTTTTAACGCACGATCGATAATAAGTTCATCAATACTAGTACAATGTTAACTTTGCAACGTGAGTTAGAGAGGAAGTGATCTTTCCATTTTCTTTTTCTTTTGGCTTCCTGAGAACTCAAGAGTTTTAGTTTCCGTAGCGAACACTAACCACAAAGAGAAAATTTTTTTCTATGTTAGTTGGCGACTGATGATTATGATTTGGAGTCTACGTACGTTAAGTGGAAAAAGCCAGACCTTAATCAACAGGTCAAACACATCAATCTGACGCTTTCTCTAGAGATGCGTGCACGCGCATCTCTTAATTTTGTTAACTTTAAATTTATGTAGCGTATTGTTTTCCAACGCAATGTAACGTATACTCTACATTCTAATAGGCACGTTTTATCAGCTATAAACTTCCAGAACCGTCACACTGGCGATGACGGATGTACCGTCGAAACATGTTTGCTAAAATTAAAAAAAGTCGCACTATTTTTAAAAATTGCTGCGGTTTTCCTGTTTCTCGACGATTTGAATTCAATTATTAACTTGGTATAGGTGGAGCTGAACCAAACTAAGATCACTGGACACTTGCCTTAGTAGGGAGCTTAAGAATCTACGACTACGATAGGTTTAATGATCAAAACAACAGCTCTCCACGTGCATCACGCTTTTTAGTACATTTCTTTGACGTCCACTGCACGACTACGACGTGAAACCTCCTAATTTCACGTTTTATGGAGGACGTGGACATACGACGACCAATCTTCCTTCCTCTTTTTGAACCTCAATAAAATCCTTAAGAATTCAACCCCAGGAAAAGTCGCCTGCATTTGACATTTTATCGGGTCCAAATAGACGCGATTAAGTTTGAAAGAAGGCAAATTCATTTTCTTAGCGACGTTTTCACTCCTGCCGTCGTCGTCGTCGTCGTTGCTTAAGGTCCCTAGTATGTACGTATTCACTAAACCACACCAAAATTTCAGCACAGGTTGGCTGGGGTCGAGCTTGCTTAAAAGTTGGATGACAAATAAATCAATATCCAGTTGCTAAAAGAAGGCTATATTTTTGCATCTTTCCCCGGCAATTCACGCTTTTGAGCGCATGTCGGGTAATCAGGGTCCAGTTGTTTGAAGGGCGGTTATTGGTAACCAGGGATTAAATCTTGATCCGTGTTGAAATTTGTTGGTTCAAAATCGTTTCTTCAATTCATTTTCACACGTCATTTAAGAGCGTCCACACATCAACTTGTAGGCAAAAGTAATAACAAGGAATTTGCTTTGTGAGCGTGCAGATTTGAAGTCTAATGTTGGGCTTATTCTGTGTTATCTTAATCCTGTTTCAAACAACCGCATCCCGACTAAAAAAGCGGAAAATTAAAGGTTTGTGTGGAAATTCAAGGCTAAAAAGTCCTCCTTTGTAGAATCTATTAAGACTGTGTATTTGGAAAATCTGACAATAGTCATGTTACGGAGAAGCTCTGGACAAGATTACTCTCGGATGGAATTTTATTGTTGAATGTGCTCTCCCTATATTTTTTTCTGTAATTGTTTGTACAGCCCTTAAATAAAAATTACAGAGAATGTATTTAAAAAATCAACTTCTGTAAAATAAACTTCGCAACAAATCAAAAACATTGAAAGGAAACACAGCAAATACAAAAGAAGACAAGGATTGTAATTACGGTTTTTGAAAACAGTGCAGTCTTACGGTATCAATCAAAGTTTCTCTCTTGTTTTTATAAAGAGGAAACCTACGGGTCCTTGGCTGGTTGCGCCTTAATAGAGGTGCCCGTTAAACATAGGTTTGTTTTGCAAAAAATATGGCCGGGAAGAAACGTTTGAAACAAACTGAACCATTCGTCCGCACTTAATATGGATCATTGCTTGATACGGGTTTCAATTTTTAACGCTTGCTATGCCTCATTTCATGTTACGTAACTCTGTTTTTTTTGTAAATTCTTCGCAAACGTTAAGTTCAATAGCGAGAATAGAGGAGTAACTGGAAAAATGTAGCAAAAAGGACTTAGGCTGCCTTGGCAGAGCCTCCTTTATAGGAACAATTTAATACTCGATAGCGTGTTCTTCGCGACGGACCTGCGGGCAATCTTCCTTTACCATTACCGTGTTCAATTCGACCGTTCACTAAAATTTCCATTTCTTTGAAATAATTATAATCTACGTCATTGATCCCACGCATCCAAAAGAATGCGGATGCGATAGTTGCAGTTCTGTGAGAACCTTGAAATTCAGGGATGCGATCAAGAATGATTGATCGAATGGCGAAAAGATCATTTTCAATCTCATATAGTAATTGTGACACAAACCCTTTAACAACTTTGAATTTCATCTGTCTCAACAAGAACAATATAAACACATTACCATACAACATGCAGTAAGCGGTGTTTCTCTGAACATTAGTGATTTGCTGCACAGCTCAACCGAATCCAATTATGTTTCATTGAGCACAATTGATAACATTTAACATTTGTCGTTCGAATATTCACAAAGAGCAATGCAGTTTTATTTTTGTCAAGTTTTAAATGATCGAGACTCTTTCTAAAGAATTTATATACCAACAAATTGAAATCAGCTAAAAACAATTCGAAACTAAGCTTAAGAGGTACTGATATGCAATATTCTGATTTTATCGACAACAACGATAACAAATCAGTTGATTTCGCATACTTCACTGACATTTAGACTACGAACAGATTTTACAGGGTAAGAAAGCGAAGGAACAACTATGGAACTGTTACAGAAATGAATAATATTCAAACTGTGAAGTTACGAAAAAGTTCACCATTACAGTCATACTGCTCTATGATAACTAGAAGACTCTGCATGGCCCACAATGCTGTTTAGTTCACTTCTTCATTGTTAGTCTCCTCTAATAATTATGACTTCATTCATCACTTTTTTGGTTAACTTATTCTATAGTGTTGATGAGACGAAGCCGATTGAAAAGCTTTCATGAGTCTTAACCCTTGCAAAAGCACTGATGTATAGAATGTTTAGGGCGGGAAGCGTAACTTAAGGAGGGAGCGACTCTTGACAGTTTATGAGAAACCTGTGGCCCCCTAAGTGTCCAGCCCCAATTAATTGGAGACGCTTTCAAGGTCGAACTGGAATTTTGACATTTGGTTTTTGATGAAACGAGTTAACCTGAATACCCACAGAGAAACCTCCGGGGACATTTGGGCGGATAAAACACAACAATAGTTCTCACACCAAAAAAGACCAAGACCAACGCCTAATAACTTGTCAACGCCTTCAGTCAATTTGAAAATTTTAAAACTCGGAGTATTAGACTATCAGAAGACAGTCTCTGATAATTCCGTCAGTCTTATGTTGTGAAATTCCTTTCGTTCTTACCGCATAAAATCCTTTAGTTCTTTTGCTTACGTCGTAATTTCAAAATGCGGGCGATGTTAATTTAAGTGTACTTGACAGAACAATCAACTTTAACAAGTGCTGCTCTGTGGCACTGCTAGATCTTTCGCATTTCACCCTCGGGAGCTCTCAAATGACCTTTAAGCACATTCATTACAAACTAGCTGTTTCTTTTTCTCCTTTAACAGAAAAAAAAAACCCTAAGGTTTCTCATGAATCCATACTGTTGGTATTACAATGGCGTGAACTGATATAGTTTCGTCACATTCGTTGACATTGTTTGATCATATACGTGATTCATATGTTTATATCGTGATGCGGTGTGGTTACTTCATTGTGAAGTTGTTTTTCTTTTCATCATTTTGTACCTGATGCGGACGTTTCTAATTATATTATGTTTTTTTTTTTTTCTGTTACTATGTAAGGTGGTACATAATTAAGTAGTGTAGTTCCTTTATTAAGTGTCACGGTTAGATCGTCGTTATGCGACCTGGTTTCAGCCATCACGCGTTGCGGTTTTTTTCATAAACTTCGTGGCTTCCTTGACTTCCGGTGAAGTTTAACCTGCTTCAAGTTTTTAGTTTTTTCCGCAAATAAGAAAGAAAACAAAGATTCAAGGAGTTGGGAATTCTACCAAAATACTAAATACTAAATATTGAATGTATCTGATAAGATAAAATATGATTGGATCGTTCAAAATAATATCACTGCGAAAAGAGGTCAAAATACTCTTTTCAAAAGTAAGTTAATTACCCTACAGCAAAATAGAAATTCGTAGAAGAAAGTAATACTAATAATCATAACAACAATCTTTATTCCGCAGTCCATAAAATACCTATCGAAAGTTACAAACGTCAAGAATTAAAATAAAATTAAAAGTTACAATTAAAGTAGAATCAAAGTGCTAAGTTATAATTAAAGCATAGCCTATTTACGAAGCAGGAGTCTTAAAGAGCTCCGTGTTAACAATAAAAGGTAGCTGAAATGTCTTCCTTCGAAGCCTGTGAGAACATAGAATATAGAATATAGTGGATGGTGTTTGCCCTTGCTAATTTTATCATAAGATGTAGCGTCTTTTGTGAAGTCAGCCTCGCTAGCACCAGAAATCACGTAATGCCGGTAATGACGTAAATTTTGAGCCATCTACCGTCCTCCAGGTAGCTCTCTAAAACTCACTGAAAAAATTCAATACTTAAGAGCGTGTTCAGTTCTTGTTGGCAGATTGCGCCCATGGTTGCATTCTATTCTCTTACGGCCATTGCTCTGTGTCAACCCTCGTTCACTAACATTTACATCTCTTTGAAAGAAAGGTTAGGTGTTTGATCCTCGGCAATGTTTTTATTATATCAAAAGAATGCGGATGCAATCCTTGTAGTTGTGCTAAACTTCAAGCTAATTAAAAGAATTTTCTGAGAACCAAAAGTTAAGGGTGCGATCAGTGATGATGGAATAATGGGGAAAATATTACTTTAAAGTAGTGTTAAAGCAGTTTGGTCGAGCGCTAGACGATTGCCTGAGTTTGAGCTGCATTTAGATGATGTCCGACATTGGCAGCTGCATTCTCTACACTTAGTAGCAGACTCTGTGCTTCATCAATGTGGTTGAGTATCAACGCTATGTCGTCCGGGCAAATTACTTATTATTTCTAATCTCACTTATTTCCAGTTTTACGATTCTTCCAAGATTTCGGTAATCGACCCTGAATTCCCAATTTTACCTGATTTTCTAGTTAGCTACTGTTCAATTAGACACGTCATCCTTGTAAGAAACGGCAACTCGCTTGTTGTAATTTCAACGCTTTAATCCACGAAACCGGTACAAATTGTCATCATTTAATTCTCGCATACAATCGACCAAATACTAACTCGAAGACATGCTGAACAAGCACATGTAAAACTAGTCACGTGGTATATATTTATCACGCCATATAAGGAATAACAAAATGTTCACCTACATGTCAAAAATGTCAACCAAACGATTCTCACACTCCCCACTTTTGACACACCTCAGTGGTCAAATAATCTCAAAGTCAAAATCACAAAAGTTTTCTTCGAAGGACTTCGCGTACTGCTACATTCTTGCGTGGTCGCCCTGTAGGTGGATTACTGTTAACCACTGGTTGTGATCCTTGCAGTGGGATACTTGAATGACCCGGCACTTGGTTGTCTATCGATTCTGCTTCTACCTCGATAGCAATTAAGTGTTGGACCACTCTTTTTAGAATGCTTAAACGCTCTGGCATTATCAGACAATAGAGCTGAAGGTAGATCTCGCCTCCTTCCAAAACGATTGAAAGACACTCTCCTCTAAATGGGTAGCACGTGTTGATGCACATGTGTATGAACAGATCATGTCATAAGGGAAGAAGAGGGGAAAAAATATATTTCGCATTTTGTGGCATTAACGCTAGAAAGTCAACGTTCCCCATCATCAAAATAGATAAAGTTAGAGCCGTATTTTAATCGAAAACAATGTGGGGAAAACTGGTCTTAGATGGTGCCTTTCCTGACAATTTACCGCATAAAATAACCACAAGTTCCTCTCAATATCCCTAAAAATAGGGCTTACCTTCATGGTCCCTTACTTCCGCTACAAGGAATCGGTTGCACCGATTCGCTACGCCATCGTTGCACCCGAAAGATAAAAAATAAACTTCGCAAAGCAGATGTTTTCCACTCCAAAAACATCCTTTAACACGGTGCCTTTTCAGTGTGTAAGGAGGTATTTTCCAGAAATACGAGAAACGAGGAGATACAGCCATTACTGAAGCAAAAATGCTCCTTCGAGCGTTTTGTTTTGATTTCACTGAGGCCGCCATTTTCTTTAACGTGTTTAACAGGTCATAGTGGTCAGTGGTATTTCCTATCACGATGGTAGGTACTTCATATATTCAGGAAAAGGCTAAAATGAAAAAAAAGGGGGATTTTGGAGGGAACTTATGCTGTGCCCCTGAACACTCTTTACAACCTTGGAGAATTTCCTCAGTAAAGACATCGTTAGCATATGCTATATAATTATTCTCATATTATTCTCGTGTTTGCAGACTCAATCAGCTCTATCAAGTGAAATTTCATCTGTTGCAGTGTTCCAACAAACCCCGAGAGTCTTGACTAGTGCATCTGCTGTTCGGGTTGGTCCAACAGAGAACTTTATAAAAGATTCATCTTCTTCCTTGACTACTGCATTTGCCTTTTCAGTTTTCGTTTGCGCTATACTTTCCTCCTTGTTCTTGATGAGCTGAAGCAGTTCACTAAAATTTCAGTTCCACTTACATAAGTTAAAGGCTCCTTTGGCCATCAGTTCCTTTGAATCCCGGCTTGTAAAGTTCAAATCCTTCTTGAACGTTGTCAGCATCGGTCAAAAGGTCATCGACATAAAGGGATTTCTTCATCAACTCAACTAACTCCGCACGTGAATCTCTATGGGCATCCAAGTGATGTGTCAAAGTGGCTCCTTGAATGGATTGTTAAGGCCTCAGCCCAAACACAAGTCTACAAATATCGCAATTAAATGCCCTCTAAATTAAGAACATAAGGGTCTTTCAACCATAGGAACCGAAGCCTGTTTCTCTGATTCTCTTGTATGCTAATCCAAACTATCCGCCAGAATCGCCTCCAATCGTTTAACCACTGACCAAATTCCAAGAATAGTCTGATCCAATAAGGATATCAATGTCTCCGCAACGGTCATCCAAACTATCCGCTCCAAATGGCGGTAATTTCGGTTTTCTTCGCCAACATGATTGTAAGTCGGAGTCTAACGAGTTCGCAGCTTCAATTCCCTCCAAAGGTGTTCAAGTGTGGTGGTTCAGTTTTCATAGGCTTCAAATTCAACTTTGACTTCACATTGCTTGTTATGTAACTTCGCTGGCTTCCATTGTCAAACAATAAACGAACGTGCGACGATTTCGAGTTGTCCTCATTAAAGGCAGTACTCGGCTTCGTTGTCGGAAGAAGAACTGTTCCTTTGTTTGTAACAGTGTTCGTTGTACTGATGTTGTTAATATCCCCTTCAGGTTGGTTGCTCTTCTTTTCGCTGCGGTCACAAGATGAAAGCGTCAGGCAAATCGACTGATGATGGCCGCGTTGTTTACAATGGCGGCAAACCTCATTTTGGCACGTACTCGCGATATGACCTGGAGCCAAACACTTCAAACTTCTCCGTTCTTTCATCAAAATTTCCTTGCGTTGAACAAGATTTTGAACCTTTTCACAGGGAGCAGAGTAATGCAATTCCTTGCAATAAACACATCGAGGAATATTCTTCCCGCCATTTTGCTTGGCAAACAACGCGCTTGCGGTAGGAATTGGCGGTTTTCTAGTAGAAGGCTTGCGGTCGTTTTCACTTGTTTTTACGTGCTCGCTGGTTTCTCGAGCTTCAACTTCTTCTTTCTTAATCGTTAGTCCATACTTCATCCGTTGAGTTTCGAGCCACGTGTAGTCGAATTTCATTAGGCAGTTTAGACATAATTATCGAGATCAACAAGCTTCCATATTGCTCAGGAAATACACCTAACGAAGCTTGGCCTCCTGTGTGAACACTTATCTGGTCGAAAACATATCTTAGCGATGTTGGACGGTCGTTATGGCAGGGTGTTATTTTAATCAATTCGTCCAAATGTGTGGTGATAATCTGCTGTGTTTTGCCGAAGCGATCCTGAAGAATTCGCACGGTGTTTTCGTAATTCGAAGCTGTCAAGTTGAATTTATCCACTTGAGAAATTTCTGGGTTGTCATGAACGGCCGATTGAAAACTGCCCCAGAAAGTGTTCCATTTTGTGAATTCTCCTCGAAATTTGGGCAAAGTTAATTTCGGTAGTTTAGCTTTTGCTTGACTTGTTCTCGCCGTAACTTGACCTGTATTCGAATAACTTTCGCTGCGATTTTCTTCTGAACCAATTGATTTTTGTTTCAACTTCAAATCGATTTTTCGCTTGCATGCCATAACCTTTTCTATAGCTCGTTGAGAATCCTCGATCTTGCCATCGATATCTGTCACATTACACACAGTTAAGATTTGCTGCTCGTAATCGTTTAGCGTTTGCCATTTTGTGTCCAGTTGTGATAAATCACAAAGAAACGCTCGTAATCTTCGGTTAAAAGGAATGTGCTTTCCAATATTTCCTCGACTTCTGCTATCAGCTTTGTTGCGACTCCTCGTTGCCCTCCTCTGATTGCTTTCAATAGTTCCAAATCGTCGGCATGATTCAACCCTTGCCTTTTTGTTCGGGTTCGCCTTTATCGTTTAGTGGACTTCACTGCCTCACGTTGGGCGCCATGTAAGAAACGGAAACTCGCTTGTTGTAATTTCAACGCTTTAACTCTCGAAACCGGTACAAATCGTCATAATTTCTCGGCTCTCGAATTCTCGCATACTAACTCGAAGACATGCCGAACAAGCACATATAAAATTAGTCACATGATATACATTTATCACTCCATAAAAGGAATCACAAAATGATCACCATCAAAATGCCAATCAAACGATTCTGACAATCCTTACTCGGACTCACTCGTCGGACGAGATTATCCTTATACGAGATTATCCTTCCACTTCTAAGATAAAACTCATAGGCTTTTTTGAGTCTTATCCCCAAGTAAACAAGATTATTAAATCTATGTCATGATGTGTGTATAATTCGTCCCAAAAGCGTTACCCGTAAGCTTTTCGGTAAAATCATAGCGGGCAGTTTCATTTATTGTAGGATCCCTGGTCTCACGGGTTTTCTGTGTTGCTTGAGCGCGTGTTAATTTCTTTTTACGTAGATGAGTCACCCACATTTTGTAACACTTTTAAAAACAACACTTAATTGCCACACTCCAGGGTCCCCAAAAGGTTTTAAGGGATTCGGGATTTCCCTTATTCTAACGACGGGACTCGGGATTTTAAAGTAACATGGGGGTGATATTCAGCGGTATTGTTAGTAAAAACGCAAGGCCGATAGCCGGGGTGCCGTTATTTGCTCAGCTTATGATGATCTATCGGTTTGCAATAAAAAGTAACTTTTCAGTTCAAATAAATTAGCTAATGACATCATGCTAATTTATATAAACCTTTTCAGGAAAGTTTTACAAAGAAAAAGCTTTTTCTCTCAAATTCCAAAGAAACTTACGATCTTTGTCACAAGCTATTAATGCAAAACAGTGTATAATCCATTGCTAAAACTATACAAATTTTAAAACTTGATAAAAAAGGATAAAGAAAAATCTGTTTATGAGGCTACGTTTGAAACGTTCAGTTCTGATGGCTGGAAGGATGAAGGGATGACCTGTGTTCCGGCAGCAATCTGGACCGCGTAGGTGGTCCACTGATGGCCGGCCATCAAAATAGGTTGTGGTAACACTTTTCCACAATCTTCTATGAGATATTTTCAAAATTTGTGTAATTGGTTTAACCGAAGCGGAACGCCCTATTTTGGAATTTATCTATCCTAGCAAAATATTTATTTTAGCTAGCGAACCACAAACTTAGTTGGTTTATGAACCGACCCATCCTAAGGAATAAGCGCTATAATTTTAAGAGAATAGATAAACAACTGATATGGGACATGAGCTTGTTAAACCAAAACAATTGAAAATGAGAAGGAACTGGTCTAAAAATTTCGCAAGGTGCATGCTAACCAGAGGAATGGCATAATAATTCTTTTTAACGAACGATCGATAATAAGTTCATCAATACTAATATAATATGAACTTTGCAACGTGAGTTAGAGGGGAAGTGTTCTTTCCATTCTCTTTTTCTTTTCTTTTTTGGCTTCCTGAGAACTCAAGAGTTTTAGTTTCCTTAGCGAACACGACCCAGAAACAGAAAATTCTTTCTATGTTAGTTGACGACTGATGATTATGATTGATTATGATTTGGAGTCTATGTAGGTTAAGAAGGAAAAGCCTGACCTTAATCAACAGGTCAAACACATCAATCTGACGCTTTGTCTATACATGCGTGCACGCGCATCTCTTAATGTTGTTAACTTTAAATTTATGTAGCGTATTGTTTTCCAACGCGCAATGTAACGTATAAGAACAGGCACGTTTTATCAGCTATAAACTTTCATAACCGTCACACTGACGATGACGGATGTACCGTCGAAACATGTTTGCTAAAATTAAAAAAAGTCGCACTGTTTTTAAAAATTGCTGCGGTTTTCCTGCTGTCTCGACGATTTGAGTTCAATTATTAACTTGGTTTAGGTGGAGCTGAACCAAACCAAGACCACTGGTCAGTTGCCTTAGTAGGGAGCTTAACAATCTACGACTGACCACGACGACGACAACAACTTAAAAAAGCAATAGGTTTAATGATCAAAATAACAGCTCTCCACGTGCATCACGCTTTTCAGTACATTTCTTTGACGTCCACTGCACGAATACGACGTGAAACCTCCTAATTTCACGTTTTATGGAGGACGTGGACATACGACGACGAATCTTCCTTCCTCTTTTTGAACCTCAATAAAATCCTTAAGAATTCAACCCCAGGAAAAGTCGCCTGCATTTGACATTTTATAATAGACGCAATTAAGTTTGAAAGAACTAAAATTCATTTTCTTAGCGACGTTTTCACTGCTGCCGTCGTCGTCGTTGCTTAAGGTCCCTAGTATGTACGTATTCACTAAACCACGCCAAAAATTCAGCACAGGTTGGCTGAGGCCGAGCTTGCTTAAAAGTTGGATGACAAATAAATCAATATTCAGTTGCTAAAAGAAGGCAATATTTTTGCATCGTCGAAGACAATTCACGTTGAGGCTGACAATTCACGCTTTTGAGCGCATGGCGGGTGATCAGGCTCCAGTTGTTTGAAGTGCGGTTATTGCTAACCCGGGGTTAAATCTTGATCCGTATTCAAATTTATTGGTTCAAAAATCGTTTCTTCAATTCATTTTCACACGTCATTTAAGAGCGTCCACACATCAACTTGTAGGCAAAAAAAATAACAAGGAATTTGCTTTGTGAGCGTGCAGATTTGAAGTCTAATGTTGGGCTTATTCTGTGTTATCTTAATCCTGTTTCAAACAACTGCATCCCGGCTAAAAAAGGAGAAAATTAAAGGTTTGTGTGGAAATTCAAGGCTAAAAGTCCTCCTTTAAAGAATCTATTAAGACTGTATATTTGGAAAATCTGAGAATAGTCATACAACCTGACTTTAAATGTAACGGAGTAACTCTGAACAAGATTACTGTCGGATGGAATTTTATTATTCAATATGCTTTCCCTATATATTTTCTGTAATTTTTTGTACAGCCCTGAAATAAAAATTACAGAGAATGTATTTGAAAAATCAACTTCTGTAAAAGAAACCTCGCAACAAATTAAAAACATGGATAGGAACCAGCACAGCAAATACAAAAGAAGGTAAGGATTGTAATTAGGGTTTTTGAAAACAGTGCTGTCTTACGGTATCAATCAAAGTTTCTATCTTGTTGTTTTTTTTTTTTTAACCGGAAACCCACGGGTCCTTAGCTGGTGCGCCTTAATAGAGGTGTCCGTTAAGAAAAGGTTTGTTTAACAGAAAATATCGCCGGCAAGAAACGTTTGAAACAAACTGAACCATTCGTCCGCACCTAATATGGATTCTGCTTGATACAGGTTTCACTTTTTAACGCTTGCTATGCCTCATTTCCTGTCACGTAACTCTGTTTTTTTGGAAATTCTCTGCAAACGTTAAGTTCAATAGCGAGAAAAGAGGAGTAACTGGAAAATGTAGCAAAAAGGACTTAGGCTGCCTTGGCAGAGCCTTCTTTATAGGAAAAATTTAATACTCGGTAGCGTGTTCTTCGCGACGGACCTGTGGGCAATCTTCCTTTACCATTTACCGCCGTGCATGTTTAATTCGATCGTTCACTAAAATTTCCATTTCTTTGAAATATAATCTACGTCATTGATCCCACGCATCCAAAAGAATGCGGATGCGATAGTTGCAGTTCTGTGATTAACTTGAGACACTTCACGAGATTTTGCTGAAAACCTTGAAATTCAGGGATGCGATCAATGATTAATCGAATGGCGAAAAGATCATTTTCAATCTCATTCAGCACTTGTGACACAAACCCTTTAACAACTTTGAATTTCATCTGTTTCAACAAAAACAATATAAACAAATTACCATAGAACATGCAGTAAGCGGTGTTTCTCTGAACATTAGTGATTTGCTGCACAGCTCAACCGAATCCAATTATGTTTCATTGAGCGCAATTGATAACATTTAACATTTGTCGTTCGAATACTCACAAAGAGCAATGCAGTTTAATTTTTGTCAAGTTTTAAATGATCGAGACTCTTTCCAAAGAATTTATATTCCAACAAATTGAAATTGGCTAAAAACAATTCGAAACTAAGCTTAGTACTTTGATTGTCGTTGATTTCGCATACTTCACTGACATTTAGACTAGCAACAGATTTTACAGGATAAGAAAGCGAAGGAACAACTATGGAACTGTTACAGAAATGAATAATATTCAAACTGTGCACTTACGAAAAGGTTCACCATTACACTCATACTGCTCTATGATAACTAGAAGACTTTGCATGGCCCACAATGCTGTTTAGTCCACTACTTCATTGTAAGTCTCCTCTACTAATTATGACTTCATTCATCACTTTTTTGGTTAACTTGTTCTATGATTGCTTAATCTAAATTGGAAAGAAACTAGACAATGTAATTAGATACTAATAAAACACTGCTTACACAATAATGACTAGTGGTGATGAGACGAAGCCGACCGAAACGCTTTCACGAGTCTTAACCCTTGCAAAAGCACTGATGTATAGAATTTTTCGGGAGGGAAGCGTAACTTATGCGCAAAAAAACTAAACTATACTAAATTTACTTAGAGAGAGGGTGACTCTTCACAGTTTATGATAAACCTGTGATTCTCTAAGTGTCCAGCCACAATTAACTGGAGACGCTTTTCAGGTCGAACTGAAATTTTGACATTTGGTATTTGACGAAAGGGGTAAACCTGAGCACCCACAGAAAAATCTCCGGGGACATTTGGGCGGATGAAAGACAAGAATAGTTCTTACACCAAAAAAGACCAAGACCAACGCCTAATAACTTGTGAACGCCTTCAGTCAATTTGAAAATTTTAAAACTGAGTATTAGACTATTAGCAGACAGTCTCTGATAATTCCGTCAGTCTTATGTTGTGAAATTCCCTTCGTTCTTACCGCATAAAATCTTTTAGTTCTTTTGCTTACGTCGTAATTTCAAAAATTCGGGCGATGTTAATTTAACTGTACTTGACAGAACAATCAACTTTTTTTATTTTTCTTAGCACGTGCTGCTCCATGGCACCACTAGACCTTCCGCATTTCACTTTCAAGAGCTCTCAAATGCCCTTTAAGCACATTCATTACAAACTAGCTGTTTTTTTTTTCTCCTTTAACAGAAAATAAAGACCCTAAGGTTTCTCATGAATCCATTACTGCTGGTATTACAATGGCGTGAACTGATATTGTCTCGTCACATTCGTTGCATTTCAGGTATATTATTTAATATATGCCGTGGTTTTATCAAGTCTCGTACAGTCCTGTCCTTCTTCGTGACAGAGTTTGATCAAAAACGTGATTCATATGTTTATATCGTGATGCGGTGTCGTTACTTCATTGTGAAGTTGTTTTTCTTTTCATCATTTTGTACCTGATGCGGACGTTTCTGATTATATTATGTTTTTTTTTTCTGTTACTATGTAAGGTGGTACATAATTAAGTAGTGTAGTTCCTTTATTAAGTGTCACGGTTAGATCGTCGTTATGCGACCTGGTTTCAGCCATCACGCGTTGCGGTTTTTTTCATAGACTTCGTGGCTTCCTTGACTTCCGGTGAAGTTTAACCAGCTTCAAGTTTTTAGTTTTTTCCGCAAATAAGAAAGAAAACAAAGATTCAAGGAGTTGGGAATTCTACCAAAATACTAAATACTAAATATTGAATGTATCTGATAAGATAAAATATGATTGGATTATTCAAAATATTATCACTGAGAAAAGGGGTCAAAATACTCTTTTCAAAAGTAAGTTAATTACCCTACAGCAAAATAGAAATTCGTAGAAGAAAGTAATACTAATAATCATAACAACAATCTTTATTCCGCAGTCCATAAAATACCTATCGAAAGTTATAAACGTCAAGAATTAAAATTAAATTAAAAGTTACAATTAAAGTAGAATCAAAGTGCTAAGTCATAATTAAAGCATAGCCTATTTACGAAGCAGGAGTCTTAAAGAGCTCAGTGTTAACAATAAAAGGTGGCTGAAATGTCTTCCTTCGAAGCCTGTGAGAACACAGAATATAGAATATAGTGGATGGTGTTCGCCCTTGCTAATTTTATCATAAGATGTAGCGTCTTTTGTGAAGTCAGCCTTACTAGCACCAGAAATCACGTAATGCCGGTAATGACGTAAATTTTGAGCCATCTACCGTCCTCCAGGTAGCTCTCTAAAACTCACTGAAAAAATTCAATACTTAAGAGCGTGTTCAGTTCTTGTTGGCAGATTGCGCCCATGGTTGCATTCTATTCTCTTACGGCCATTGCTCTGTGTCAATCCGCGTTCACTAACATTTACATCTCTTTGAAAGAAAGGTTAGGTGTTTGATCCCTGGCAATGTTTTTATTATATCAAAAGAATGCGGATGCAATCCTTGTAGTTGTGCTAAACTTCAAGCTAATTATAAGAATTTTCTGAGAACCAAAAGTTAAGGGTGCGATCAGTGATGATGGAATAACGGTGAAAATATTACTTTAAAGTAGTGTTAAAGCAGTTTGGTCGAGGGCTAGACGAGTTTGAGCTGCATTTAGATGTCGTCCGACATTGGCAGCTGCATTCTCTACACTTAGTAGCAGACTCCGTGCTTCATCAATGTGGTTGAGTATCAACGCTATGTCGTCCAGGCAAATTACTTATTATTTCTAATCTCACTTATTTCCAGCTATACGATTCTTCCAAGATTTCGGTAGTCGACCCTGAATTCCCAATTTTACCTGATTTTCTAGTTAGCTACTGTTCAATTAGACACGTCATCCGTGTAAGAAACGGCGACTCGCTTGTTGTAATTTCAACGCTTTAATCCACGAAACCGGTACAAATTGTCATCATTTAATTCTCGCATACAACCGACCAAATCCCAACTCGAAGACATGCTGAACAAGCACATGTAAAACTAGTCACGTGGTATATATTTATCACGCCATAAAAGGAATAACGAAATGTTCACGAACATGTCAAAAATGTCAATCAAACGATTCTCACACTCCCCACTTTTGACACACTTCAGTGGTTAAATAATCTCAAAGTCAAAATCTCAAAAGTTTTCTTCGAAGGACTTCTCCGCGTACTGCTACATTCTTGCGTGTTCGCTCTGTAGGTAGATCACTGTTAACCACTGGTTGTGGTCCTTGCAGTGGGATACTTGAATGACCCGGCACTTGGTTGTCTATCGATTCTGCTTCTACCTCGATAGCAATTAAGTGAGGGACCACTCTTTTTAGAAGGCTTAAACGTTCTGGCATTATCAGACAATAGAGCCGAAGGTAGATCTCGGCTCCTTCCAAAACGATTGAAGGAAAGACTTGACACTCACCTCTAAATGGGTAGCACGTGTTGATGCACATGTGTATGAACAGATGTTATAAGGGAAGAAGAGGGCAAAAATATATTTCGCATTTTGTGGCATTAACGCTAGAAAGCCAACGTTCCCCATCATCAAAATAGATAAAGTCAAGTTAGAACCGTTAAAACAGTGTGGGGAAAACTGATCTTAGATGGTGCCTTTGTTGACAATTTACCGCATAAAATAACCACACGTTCCTCTCAATATCCCTAAAAATAGGGCTTACCTTCACGCTCCCTTACTTCTGCTGCAAGGAAACGGTTGCACCGATTCGCTACGCCATCGTCGTATCCGAAAGATAAAAAATAAACTTCGCAAAGCAGATGTTTTCCACTCCAAAAACATCCTTTAACACGGTGCCCTTTCAATGTGTAAGGAGGTATTTTCCAGAAATACGAGAAACGAGGAGATACAGCCATTACTGACCCAAAAATCCTCCTCCGAGCGTTTTGTTTTGATTTCACTGAGGCCGCCATTTTCTTTAACGTGTTTAACAGGTCATAGTGGTCAGTGGTATTTCCTATAACAATGGTAGGTACTTCATATATTCAAGAAAAGGCTAAAAAAAAAAAAAGGGGGATTTTGGAGGGAACTTATGCTGTGCCCCAGAACACTCTTTACAACCTTGGAGAATTTCCTCAGTAAAGACATCGTTAGCATACGCTACATAATTATTCTCGTATTTTTCTCGTGTTTGCAGACTCAATCAGCTCAATCGAGTGAAATTTCATCTGTTGCAGTGTTCCAACAAACCCCGAGAGTCTTGACTAGTGTATCTGCTATTCGGGTTGGTCCAACAGAGAACTTGATAAAAGATTCATCTTCTTCCTCGACTACTGCATTTGCCTTTTCAGTTTTCGTTTGCGCTAGACTTTCCTCCTTGTTGGTGATGAGCTGAAGCAGTTCACTAGAATTTGAGTTCCACTTACATAAGTTAAAGGCTCCTTTGGCCATCAGTTCCTATGAATCCCGCCTTGTAACGTTCAAATCCTTCTTGAACGTTGTCAGCACCGGTCAAAAGGTCATCGACATAAAGTGATTTCTTTATCAACTCAACTAACTCCGCACATAAAACTCTATGGGCATCCAAGTGATGTGTCAAAGTGGCTCCTTGAATGGATGGTGAAGGCCTCAGCCCAAACTCGCAATTAAATGCCCTCTGAACATAAGGGTCCTTCAACCATAGGAACCGAAGCTTGTTTCTCTGATTTTCTTGTATGCCAATCAAAACTATCCGCCAGAATCGCCTCGAATCGTTTCACCACTGACCAAATTCCATTAATAGTCTGATCCAATAAGGATATCAATGTCTCCGCAACTGTCATCCAAACTATCCGCTCCAAATGGCGGTAATTTCGGTTTTCTTCGCCAACATGATTGTAAGTCGGAGACTAACGAGTTCGCAGCTGCAATTCCCTCCAAACGTGTTCAATTGTAGTGTCTCAGTTTTCATAGGCTTCAAAATCAACTTTGACTTCACATTGCTTGTTATGTAACTTCGCTGGCTTCCATCGTCAAACAATATACGCACGTGCGACGATTTCGAGTTGTCCTCATTAAAGGAAATACTCGGCTTCGCTCTCTGAAGAAGAACTGTTCCTTTGTTTTTAACAGTGTTGGTTGTAGTGGTGTTGTTATTATCGCCTTCAGGTTGGTTGCTCTTCTTTTCGCTGCGGTCACAAGGTGAAAGCGTTGATGACGGATGATAGACGCCTTGTTAACTAAGGCGGCAAACCTTCTCATTTTGGCACGAACTCGCGATATGACCTGGAACCAAACACTTCAAACGTCTTCGTTCTTCCATCAACATTTCCTTGAGTTGAACAAGATTTTGAACCTTTTCACACGAGGCAGAATAACGCAATTCCTTGCAATAAACACATCGAGGAATATTCTTCCCGCCATTTTGCTTGGCAAACAACGCGCTTGCGGTAGGAATTGGCGGTTTTCCAGTACAAGGCTTGCGGTCGTTTTCACTTGTTTTTACTTGCTCGCTGGTTTCTCGAGCTTCAACTTCTTCTTTCTTAATCGTTAGTCCATACCTCATCCGTTGAGTTTCGAGAAACGTGTAGTCGAATTTCATTAGGCAGTTTAGACATAATTATCGAGATCAACAAGCTACCATATTGCTCACGAAATACACCTAACGAAGCTAGGCCTCGTGCGTGAACACTTACCTGGTCGAAAACATATCTTATTGATGTTGGACGGTAGTTATGGCAGGGTGTTATTTTAATCAATTCGTCCATATGCGCGGTGATAATCTGCTGTGTTTTGCCGAAGCGATCCTGAAGAATTCGCACGGTGTTCTCGTAATTCGAAGCTGTCAATGTTAAGCCAGAAATGGCTCTTGCCGCCGGTCCCACTAACACTGAGTTGAGATATGAGTTGAATTTATCCACTTGAGAAATTTCTGCGTTGTCATGAGCGGCGGGTTGAAAACTGTCCCAGAAAGTTTTCCATTTTGTGAATTCTCCTCGAAATTTGGGCAAAGTTAATTTCGGTAGTTTAGCGTTTGCTTGGCTTGTTCTCGCCGGAACTTGACCTGTATTCGAATATCTTTCGCTGTGATTTTCTCCTGCACCACTTGATTTTTGTTTTAACTTCAAATCGATTTTTCGCTTGCATGCCATAACCTTTTCTATAGCTCGTTGAGAATCCTCGATCTTGGCATCGATAACTGTCACATTACACACAGTTAAGATTTGCTGCTCGTAATCGTTTAGCGTTTGCCATTTTGTGTCCAGTTGTGATGAATTACAAAGAAACGCTCGTAATCTTCGGTTAAAAGGAATGTGCTTTCCAATATTTCCTCGGCTTCCGTTATCAGCTTTGTTGCGACTCCTCGTTGCCCTCGTCTTATCGCTTTCAATAGTTCCAAATCGTCTGCCATGATTCAACCCTTGCTTTTTTGTCGCTTCGGGTTCGCCTTTATCGTTTAGTGGACTTCACTGCCCCACGTTGGGCGCCATGTAAGAAACGGAAACTCGCTTGTTGCAATTTCAACGCTTTAACTCTCGAAACCGGTACAAATCGTCATAATTTCTCGGCTCTCGAATTCTCGCATGCAGTCAGCTAAAAACTAACTCGAAGACATGCCGAACAAGCACATATAAAATTAGTCACATGATATATATTTATCACTCCATAAAAGGAATCACAAAATGATCACGATCAAAATGCCAATAAAACGATTCTGACAATCCTTACTCGGACTCACTCGGCGGACTCGCTGCAATTTATTTCCAGTTTTCTTTCCAGCTACTGCTTACGTTATACGAGATTATCCTTCCACTTGTAAGATAAGGGCTTTTTTAAGTCTTCTGCCAAAGTAAACAAGATTATTAAATCTATGTCATGATGTGTGTATAATTCGTCCCAAAAGCGTTACCCGTAAGCTTTTCGGTAAAATCGTAAGAGCAAGTTTCATTTATTGTGGGATCCCTGGTCTCACGGGTTTTCTGTGTTGCTTGAGCGCGTGTTAATTTCTTTTTACGTAGATGAGTCACCCACATTTTGTAACACTTTTAAAAACAAGACTTAATTGCCACACTCCAGGGTCCCCAAAAGGTTTTAAGGGATTCGGGATTTCCCTTATTTTAACGACGGGATTCGGGATTTTAAAGCAAAATGGGGGTGATATTCAGCGGTATTGTAAGTAAAAACGGAAAGCGGATAGCCGGGGTGCCCAGTGTTATTTGCAGAGCTTATGATGATGTTTAGTGACTAAGTCTATCGGTTTGCAATAAAAAGTAATTTTTCAGTTCAAATAAATTAACTAATGACATCATGCTGATATTTTAATATAAACCTTTTCAGTAAAGTTTTACAAACGAAAACCTCTTTCTCTCAAATTCCAAAGAAACATACGATCTTTGTCACAAGCTATTAATGCAAAACAGTGTATAATCCATTGCTAAAACTATACAAATTTTAAAACTTGATAAAAAGGGATAAAAAAAAGTCTGTTTATGAAGCTACGTTTGAAACGTTCAGTTCTAATGGCTGGAAGGATAAAGGGATGACCTCTGTTCCGCAGCAATCTGGACCGCGTAGGTGGTCCACGGATGGCCGGCCATCAAAAGAGGTTGTGGTAACACTTTTCCACAATCTTCTATGAGATATTTTCAAAATTTGTGTGACTGGTTTAACCGAAGCGGAACGCCCTATTTTGAAATTTATCTATCCTTGCAAAATATTTATTTTAGCTAGCGAACCAACCGATCGTAAGGAATAAGCGCTTCAATTTAAAGAGAATAGATAAAACAACTGATATGGGACATGAGCTTGTTAAACCAAAACAATTGAAAATGAGAAGCAAGTAGTTTAAAAATTTCGCAAGGTGCATGATAACCAGAGGAATGGCATAATAATTTTTTTTAACGCACGATCGATAATAAGTTCATCAATACTAATATAATGTCAGCTTTGCAACTTGAGTTAGAGAGGAACTGTTCTTTCCATTTTCTTTTTCTTTTCTTTTTTGGCTTCCTGAGAACTCAAGAGTTTTAGTTTCCTTAGCGAACACTAACCAGAAACAGAAAATTCTTTCTATGTTAGTTGGCGACTGAGAGTTTTTGATTTCGGTAACCTCTCAGGGCTGAGTTACTCAAAGCATGGTTAGCTTTAACCATTGGTTAAGCAGTATCAAAACCAATACATTGTCAAGGTATTAAACGCTGGTTAACGCTAACCATGCTTCGAGCAACTGGGCCCAGATCATTATGATTTGGAGTCTATGTATTAGTACGTTAAAAGGGAAAAGCCTGACCTTAATCAACAGGTCAAACACATCAATCTGACGCTTTCTCTATAGATGCGTGCACGCGCATCTCTTAATTTTGTTCACTCTAAATTTATGTACCGTATTGTTTTCCAACGCAATGTAACGTATTGTAACAGGCACGTTTTATCAGCTATAAACTTTCATAACCGTCACACTGACGGTGACGGATGTACCGTCAAAACATGTCTGCTAAAATTAAAAAAGTCGCACTATTTTTAAAAATTGCTGCGGTTTTCCTGCTGTCTCGACGATTTGAATTTTATTAACTTGGTTTAGGTGGAGCTGAACCAAACCAAGACCACTGGTCACTTGCCCTAGTATTGAGCTTAAGAAACTACTGCCTGACCACGACGACGACAACAACAATAGGTTGAATGATCAAAACAACAGCTCTCCACGTGCATCACGCTTTTCAGTACATTTCTTTGACGTCCACTGCACGACTACGACGTGAGACCTCCTAATTTTACGTTTTATCAAGGACGTGGACATACGAGGACGAATCTTCCTTCCTCTTTTTGAACCTGAATAAAATCCTTTAAATTCAACCCCAGGAAAAGTCGCCTGCATTTGACATTTTATCGGGTCCAAATAGACGCGATTAAGTTTGAAAGAACTCAAATTCATTTTCTTAGCGACGTTTTCACTGCCGCCGTCGTCTTCGTCGTTACTTAAGGTCCCTAGTATGTACGTATTCACTACACCACACCAAAATTTCAGCACAGGTTGGCCGGGGTCGAGCTTGCTTAAAAGTTGGATGACAAATAAATCAATATTCAGTTGCTAAAAGAAGGCTATATTTTTGCATCGTCGAAGACAATTCACGTTGACGCTGACAATTCACGCTTTTGAGCGCATGGCGGGTGATCAGGCTCCAGTTGTTTGAAGGGTGGTTATTGCTAACCCTGGGTTAAATCTTGATCCGTGTTCGAATTTATTGGTTCAAAATCGTTTCTTCAATTTATTTTCACACGTCATTTAAGAGCGTCCAGACATCAACTTGTAGGCAAAAGTAATAACAAGGAATTTGCTTTGTGAGCGTGGGCTTATTCTGTGTTAGCTTAATCCTGTTTCAAACAACAGCATCCCAGCTAAAAAGGCGGAAAATTTAACGTTTGTGTGGAAATTCAAGGCTAAAAAGTCCTCCTTTGTAGAATCTATTAACACAACTGTATATTTGGAAAATCTGACAACAGTCATACAACCTGACTTTAAATGTTACGGAGTATCTCTGGACAAGATTACTGTCGGATGGAATTTTATTATTGAATATGCTTTCCCTATATTTTTTCTGTAATTTTTTGTACAGCCCTTAAATAAAAATTACACAGAATGTATTTGAAAAATCAACTTCTGTAAAATAAACCTCGCAACAAATTATTAAATAAAAAACATTGAAAGGAAACAGAGCAAATACAAAAGAAGGCAAGGATTGTAATTAGGGTTTGAGAAAACAGTGCAGTCTTACTGTATCAATCAAAGTTTCTCCCTTGTTTTTTTTTTTTGTTAAGCGGAATTTGGTTTTGTTTTACAGAAAATATGGCCGGGAAGAAACGTTTGAAACAAACTCAACCATTCGTCCGCACCTAATATGGATTCTGCTAAATACAGGTTTCACTTTTGAACGCTTGCAACGCCTCATTTCCTGTCACGTAACTCTGTTTTTTTGTAAATTCTTTGCAAACGTTAAGTTCAATAGCGAGAATAGAAGAGTAACTGGAAAATGTAGCAAAAAGGACTTAGGCTGCCTTGGCAGAGCCTTCTTTATAGGAAAAATTTAATACTCGGTAGCGTGTTCTTCGCGACGGACCTGCGGGCAATCTTCCTTTACCATTTACCGCCGTGTTTAATTCGATCATTCACTAAAATTTCCATTTCTTTGAAATATAATCTACGTCACTGATCCCACGCATCCAAAAGAATGCGGATGCGGTCGTTGCAGTTCTGTGATTAACTTGAGACACTTCACGAGTTTTTGCTGAAAACCTTGAAATTCAGGGATGCGATCAATGATTAATCGAATGGCGAAAAGATCATTTTCAATCTCATTTAGTACTTGTGACACAAATCCTTTAACAACTTTGAATTTCATCTGTTTCAACAAGAATAATATAAACAAATTACCATAGAACATGCAGTAAGCGGTGTTTCTCTGAAGATTAGTGATTTGCTGCACAGCTCAACCGAATCCAATTATGTTTCATCTAGCGCAATTGATAACATTTAACATTTCTCGTTCGAATACTCACAAAGAGCAATGCAGTTTAATTTTTGTCAAGTTTTAAATGATCGAGACTCTTTCCAAAGAATTCATATTCCAACCAATTGAAATCGTCTAAAAACAATGCAAAAATAAGCTTAGTGCTGATGGACAATATTCTGGTTTTATCGACAACAACGATAACAAATCAGTTGATTTCGCATACTTCACTGACATTTAGACTAAGAACAGATTTTACAGGATAAGAAAGAGAAGGATCAACCAAGGAACTGTTACCGAAATGAATAATATTCAAACTGTGAAGTAACGAAAAAGTTCACCATTACAGTCATACTGCTCTATGATAATTAGAACTCTTTGCATGGCCCACAATGCTGTTTAGTTCACTTCTTCATTGTTAATCTCCTCTACTAATTATGACTTCATTCATCACTTTTCTGGTTAACTTATTCTATGATTGCTTAATCTAAATTGGAAAGAAACTAGACAATGTAATTAGATACTAATAAAACACTGCTTACAAAATAGATTGAAAAGCTTTCACGAGTCTTAACTCTTGCAAAAGCACTGGTGTATAGAATTTTTAAAAAAATAAACTATACTAAATTTTGTTAGAGAGAGAGTGACTCTTGACAGTTTATGATAAACCTGTGATCCTCTAAGTGTCCAGCCACAATTAATTGGAGACGCTTTCCAGGTCGAACTGGAATTTTGACATTTGGTTTTTGAGGAAAGGGGTAAACTTGAACACCCACAGAAAAATCTCCGGGGACATTTGGGCGGATAAAACACAACAATAGTTCTCACACCAAAAAAGACCAAGACCAACGCCAAATAACTTGTGAACGCCTTCAGTCAATTTGAAAATTTTAAAACTAAGTATTAGACTATTAGAAGACAGGCTCTCCTAATTCCGTCAGTCTTATGTTGTGAAATTCCTTTCGTTCTTACCGCATAAAATCTTTTGCTTACGTCGTAATTTCAAAAATTCGGGCGATGTTAATTTAAGTGTACTTGACAGAACAATCAACTATTTTCTTTTTCTTAGCACGTGCTGCCCTGTGGCACGGCTAGATCTTCCGCATTTCACTCTCGGGAGCTCTCAAATGCCCTTTAAGCACATTCATTACAAACTAGCTGTGTTTTTCCCTCCTTTAACAGAAAAAAAAAAGACCCTAAGGTTTCTCATGAATCCATACTGTTGGTATTACAATGGCGTGAACTGATATTGTCTCGTCACACTCGTTGCATTTCAGGTATATTATTTAATATATGCCGTGGTCTTGTCAACTCTCGTGCAATCTTGTTCTTCTTCGTGACAGAGTTTGATCAAATACGTGATTCATATGTTTATATCGTGATGCGGTGTGTTAACTTATTGTGAAGTTTTTTTTTATCATTTTGTACCTGATGCGGACGTTTCTAATTATGTTATGTTTTTTTTTCTTCTGTTACTATGTAAGGTGTTACATAATTAAGTAGTGCAGTTCCTATACTAAGTGTCACGGTTAGATCGTCGTTATGCGATGTGGTTTTAACCATCACGCGTTGCGGTTTTTTTTATAAACTTCGTGGCTTCCTTGACTTCCGGTGAAGTTTAAACATCTTTAAGTTTTTAGTGTTTCCGCAAATAAGAAAGAAAACAAAGATTAAAGGAGTTGGGAATTCCACCAAAATACTAAATACTAAATATTGAATGTACCTGATAAGATAAAATATGATTGGATCATTCAAAATATTATCACGGGGAAAAGAGGTCAAAAGACTCTTTACAAAAGTAAGTTAATTACTCTACAGGAAAATAGAAATTCGTAGAAGAAAGTAATAATAATAATCATAATAATAATCTTTATTCCGCAGTCGATAAAATACCTATCGAAAGTTACAAAAGTCAAGAATTAAAATTAAATTAAAAGTTACAATTAAAGTAGAATCAAATTGCTAAGTTATAATTAATGGATGGCCTATTTAGAAAGCAGGAGTCTTAGTGTTAACTATAAAAGGTTGCTGAAATGTCTTCCTTCGAAGCCTGTGACAAGAGTGATTTACAGTCGGTAAGATAGAATATAGTGGATGGTGTTCGTCCTTGCTAATTTTATCATAAGATGTAGCGTCTATTATCAATGCAATCAATGACAACAAGGTCAGCCTTGCTAGCACCATAAATCAGGTAATGCCGGTAATGACGTAGTTTTTGATCCAACTACCGTCCTCCAGGTAGCTCTGTAAAACTCACTGAAAAATTCAATACCTAAGAGCGTGTTCAGTTCTTGTTGGTATATTTCGGCCATGGTTGCATTCTATTCTCTTACGGCCACTGCTCTTTGTCAATCGTTCACTAACATTTACATCTCTTTGAAAGAAAGGTTACGTGTTTGATGGGTCCGGCAATGTTTTTATTATATCAAAAGAATGCGGATGCAATCCTTGTAGTTGTGCTAAACTTCAAGCTAATTATAAGAATTTTCTGAGAACCAAAAGTTAAGGGTGCGATCAGTGATGATAATGGTGAAAATTTTACTTTAAAGTAATGTTAAAGCAGTTTGGTCGAGCGCTAGACGATTGCCTGAGTATTAGCTGCATTTAGAGTAGTCTGACATCTGCAGCTTCATTCTCTACACTTAGTAGAGGACTCTGTGCTTCATCAATGTCCTTGAGTATCAACGCTATGTCGTCCGGCAAATTACTTATTATTTCTAATCTCACTTATTTCCAGTTTACGATTCTTCCAAGATTTCGGTAATCTGCCTTGAATTCCTGATTTTATAGTTAGCTACTGTTCAATCAGACACGTCATCCTTGTAAGAAACGGCAACTCGCTTGTTGTAATTTCAACGCTTTAATCCTCGAAACCGGTACATATCGGTAACAAATCGTCATTATTTCACTCTCCAATTCTCGAATACAATCCACCAAATCCTAACTCGAAGACATGCCGAACAAGCACATGTAAAACTAGTCACGTGGTATATATTTATCACGCCATAAAAGGAATAACAAAATGTTCACGAACATGTCAAAAGTGTCAATCAAACGATTCTCACACTCCCCACTTTTGACACCCCTCACCTCAAATAATCTCAAAGTCAAAATCTCAAAAGAGTTTCTTCGAAGGATTTCTCCGCGTACTGCTGCATTCCGGCGTGGACGCCCCGTAGGTAGATTACTGTTAACCACTGGTTGTGATCCTTGCAAGTGGGATACTTGAATGACCCGGCACTTGGTTGTCTGCTTCTACCTCGATAGCAATTAAGTGTCGGACCATTCTTTTCAGAAGGCTTAAACGTTCTAGGATTATCAGACAATAGACCTGAAGTTAGATCTCGTCCGCTTGCAATTTGACGAAACGATTGAAGGAAAGACTTGGCACTCAACACTAAATGGGAAGCACGTGTTGATGCACATGTGTATTATGCATTTTGTGGCATTAACGCTCGAAAGTCATTTTCTTATCATCAAAATAGATAAAGTGAAGTTAAAACCGTATTTTAATCGAAAACCACGTGCCGAAAAACGGGTCTTAGATGGTGCCTTTGTTGACAATTTACCGCATAAAATAGCCACCACTTTCCTCTTAATATCCCTAAAAATAGGGCTTACCTTCATGGTCCCTTACTTCTGCTACAAGGAATCGGTTGCACCGATTCACTACTCCACCGTCGTATCCGAAAGATAAAAAATAAACTTCGCAATGCAGATGTTTTCCACTCCAAAAACATCCTTTAACACGGTGCCTTTTCAATGTGTAAGGAGGTATTTTCCAGAAATACGAGAAACGAGGAGATACAGCCATTACTGCCGCAAAAATGCTCCTTCGAGCGTTTTGTTTTGATTTCACTGAGGCCGCCATTTTCTTTAACGTGTTTAACAGGTCATAGTGGTCAGTGGTATTTCCTATAACAATGGTAGGTACTTCATATATTCAAGAAAAGGCTAAAATTCGAAAAAAGGGGGGATTTTGGAGGGAATTTATGACGTGTCAGGCATTGCCCCAGAAGACTCTTTTCAACCTTGGAGAATTTGATCAGTAAAGACATCGTTAGCATATGCTATTATTGTCATGAAGTCCGCAGTACTCAGGGAATTCAAGATAAGGTCAGGAGCCTTTCCCTGCTTCCATCCGCCACATTCAAAACCAAAATTTCACGCCGCCAACTGTCTAGAATTTCTGGCTATGTGTTAATTGAAGCAGTGATCTCTTGGTGTCTTGCATTGTGTTTTTAGACTTAATCAGCTTAGTAAAGTCAAATGATATTTCATCTGTTGCAGTGTTCCGACAAACCCCGAGAGTCTTGACTAGTGTATCTGCTGTTCGGATTGGTCCAACAGAGAACTAGATAAAAGATTCATCGTCTTCCTCCACTACTTCATTTGCCTTTTCAGTTTTCGTTCGCGCTATACTTTCCTCCTTATTGTTGATGAGCTGAAGCAGTTCCCTAAAATTTCATTTCCACTTACATAAGTTAAAGGCTGCTTTGGCCATCAGTTCCTTTGAATCCCGGCTTGTAAAGTTCAAATCCTTCTTGAACGTTGTCACCACCGGTCAAAAGGCCATCGACATAAAGTGATTTCTTTATGAACTCAACTAACTCAGCACGTGAATCTCTATGGGCATCCAGGTGATGTGTCAAAGTGGCTCCTTGAATGGATGGTGAAGGCCTCGGCCCAAACACAAGTCTACAAAAAACACAATTATATGCCCTCTGAATAAGAATATAAGGGTCTTTCAACCATAGGAACCGAAGCTTGTTTCTCTGATTCTCTTGTATGCCAATCATTGAGAACGCTTTCTCAATATCTGCAGCAATTGCATTCGATTCCAGCGTACTCTTACAAGTACATCTGCCAGTTGCCGTATATGTAATCCGGGCCAGTTGCAAGACAGTCATCAGGGAACTTAAGAACCACAACGACGTCTGTTGACTGGGAAAGGACTGGAACGAGAACGTCAGTTTCGGCGGGAAAAAGGAAACTTAAAGATGCAGTCGACGACACTGAATGTGAACAAAAATGTAACACTGTGATGTTCGTTCGCAACAAAATTTCTTCCCAATGGCCTCTTTTAAAACGATGAAACATCTTATTTGTTAAGTCGTACGTCTCCGTTCATTGACGATGAAGAATTTTTAGTGTTGTCTGACCTTTTCGAACGGAAAAATCGCTGCTTTCCGTACGAAGCTTTATCAACTATCAACCTGAATGAGCGGATGACCGAGTCCGAATGTCCCTCAGAATTTACATTTGGAAAAAGAGACAATCCGATGCGAAAGCTGTTTTCCAAGTAAACTTTATTTCCTTTGTATTAAAGATATATGATTTGCCTTTCCTAAATACGTGCAACTAAATTTATCACTTACGAGTTCGCACGCTCAGCCTCTACAGCTGTAGTCATTCTTCGAAGTAAAAACAATTCATTAGTCGAATTTTCAATCAACAACGCTTGTGAGGTGAAAAAGAAAGGATACCTGGATTTACGAGGATAAACAAACGCAAAGGACTTCAAAAATCGCTTAAAAACAAGAATTTATACCGGCAGAAGCTTGTGGATTGTAGGACGACGTGATTCTACTTTGTTTGGTGTCATCGACGACACCACGACGAAGAAATTTGCTGGCTGCGCATGCGTAGTGCACAGTATCTCACTTCCCGTCTTTGTCGACAAAGTTATCGTCGTGGTTCTTAACTGTTCCCTATTGAGGGAAAGCTGCTGTCCTTACGACCTCCAGACCCATCATAAACTATACGGAGTTTCGTGGTTTCTCTATTCTTTCGAATAACTGCATGGTGCGGCAAATAATTTACGTCTTCCTTATTCATCTCTTCAGATAACTGATTGGGTATCTTCTTAATGATTCCTGCTGCCAGTTACTCTTGAATTATGATCTCATATTCGCGTGATATGTCTGGGCTGGGTTGTTCAAAGCAGGGTTGAAATAACCCAGGGTTAGTGCAAATTTCTATTCAGATATGAAAGCTTAAAAAGCAAATTCAGTTTGATTCTTTATGTCCACAATTTGATAATTTGATCCTCTAAAAAGAATCGAGTAAATTATCCTAAAAAATGCTTTTGAACAAAAGAAATAGAAAATTGGGCTACAATTTAACCCAGGGTTAACACTAATCGGCCTTCGAACAACTGGGTCCTGGAGTCTTGCTCAAATTGAACTGCATAGATTTCAGGCGGTTGTAACAGAGATTGTGGTTGTCGGGAATAAGTAAACAATCATCCTTAAACGGAAGTTCAACTTTGTATCGCTGTCCATTGCGTCTGACATTCACAAATTCTTTCACAGATTAGCAAGTATCTGACCCTTCACTTTGTATTCCAATGGATTCAGTTTTCCCGAATTTTTCTACGGTGTTTACCAATTCTGCATCTTTGTGAGCAGCAAAGGGACACTCCTGAAATGATCAAATTCGATGAAATTGAACCTTCTGTCAAAGAGTCACGCAAGGGACCAGATAGAAGCCAGGCAAACATGGATGAGACTGCTGTTTGACCAGAATCTCCGCGAATCGTTTCACCACTGACCAAATTCCAAGAATAGTCTGATCCAATAAGGATATCAATGTCTCCACGACTGTCATCCAAACTATCTGCTAGAGCTAGACCCTCCAAATGGCGGTAATTTCGGTTTTCTTCGCCAACATGATTGGAAGTCGGAGTCTAACGAGTTCGCAGCTTCAATTCCCTCCAAAGGTGTTCAAGTGTAGTGTCTCTGTTTTCATAGGCTTCAAATTCAACTTTGATTTCACGTTGCTTGTTATGCAACTTCGCTGGCTTCCATCGTCAAACAATATACGCACGTGCGACGATTTCGAGTTGTCCTCATTAAAGGCAATACTCGGCTTCGCTCTCTGAAGAAGAACTGTTCCTTTGTTTCTAACAGTGTTCGTTGTAGTGGTGTTGTTAATATCCCCTTCAGGCTGGTTGCTCTTCTTTCCGCTGCGGTCACAAGGTGAAAGCGTCGATGACTGATGATGGCCGCCTTGTTTACAATGGCGGCAAACCTTCTCATTTTGGCACGAACTCGCTATATGACCTGGAGCCAAACACTTCAAACTTCTTCGTTCTTTCATCAAAGTTTCCTTGCGTTCAACAAGATTTTGAACCTTTTTCACACGAGGCAGAATAATGCAATTCCTTGCAATAAACACATCGAGGAATATTCTTCCCGCCATTTTGCTTGGCAAACAACGCGCTTGCGGTAGGAATTGGCGGTTTTCCAGTACAAGGCTTGCGGTCGTTTTCACTTGTTTTTACTTGCTCGCTGGTTTCTCGAGCTTCAACTTCTTCTTTCTTAATCGTTACTCCATACTTCATCCGTTGAGTTTCGAGCCACGTGTAGTCGAAATTCATTAGGCAGTTTAGACATAATTATCGAGATCAACAAGCTTCCATATTGCTCAGGAAATACATCTAACGAAGCTAGGCCTCGTGTGTGAACACTTATGTGGTCGAAAACACATCTTAGCGATGTTGGACGGTCGTTATGGCAGGGTGTTATTTTAATCAATTCGTCCATATGCGCGGTGATAATCTGCTGTGTTTTGCCGAAGCGATCCTGAAGAATTCGCACGGTGTTCTCGTAATTAGAAACTGTCAATGTTAAGCCAGAAATGGCTCTTGCCGCCGGTCCCACTAACACTGAGTTGAGATATGAGTTGAACCACTTGAGAAATTTCTGGGTTGTCATGAATGGCGGATTGAAAGCTATACCAGAAAGTGTTCCATTTTGTGAATTCTCCTCGAAATTTGGACAAAGTTAATTTCGGTAGTTTAGCTTTTGCCTGGCTTGTTCTTGCCGGAACTTGACCTGTATTCGAGTAACCTTCGCTGTGATTTTCTCCTGAACCACTTGATTTTCTTTTAACTTCAAATCGAGTTTTCGCTTGCATGCCATAACCTTTTCTATAGCTCGTTGAGAGTCCAAGATCTTTCCATCGATAAATGTCACATTACACACAGTTAAGATTTGCTGCTCGTAATCGTTTAGCGTTTGCCATTTTGTGTCTAGTTGTGATAAATCTCAAAGAAACGCTCGTAATCTTCGGTTAAAAGGAATGTGCTTTCCAATATTTCCTCGGCTTCCGTTATCAGCTTTGTTGCGACTCCTCGTTGCCCTCCTCTGATAGCTTTCAATAGTTCCAAATCGTCTGCCATGATTCAACCCTTGCCTTTTTGTCGCTTCGGCTTCGCATTTATCGTTTAGCGGACTTCACTGCCCCACGTTGGACGCCATGTAGGAAACGGAAACTCGCTTGTTGTAATTTCAACGCTTTAATTCTCGAAACCGGTACAAATCGTCATAATTTAACTCTCGAATTCTCACATACAATCAGCTAAAAACTAACTCCAAGACATGCCAAACAAGCACATATAAAATAAGTCACATGATATATATTTATCACTCCATAAAAGGAATCACAAAATGATCACGATCAAAATGTCAATCAAACGATTCTGACAATCCTTACTCGGACTCACTCGGCGGACTCGCTGCAGTTTTCTTTTTAGCTACTGCTCACGTTATACGGGATTATCCTTCCACTTCTAAGATAAAACTCAGAGTCTTATGCCCAAGTAAACAAGATTATTAAATGTATGTCATGATGTGTGTATAATTCCTCCCAAAAGCGTTACCCGTAAGCTTTTCGGTAAAATCGTAGCAGACAGTTTCATATATTGATCCCTGGTATCTCGGGTTTCCTGTGTTGCTTGAGCGCGTGTTAATTTCTTTTTACGTAGATGAGACACCCACATTTGAAATTTTTTAGCACTTTTTTAGCATTGCCAGACTCCAGGGTCCTCAATAGGTTTTAAGGGATTCGGGATTTCCCTTATTTGAAGGACGGGATTCGGGATTTTAAAGCAAAAAAGGGGTGATATTCCGCGGTATTGTAAGTAAGAATACAAAGTGGATAGCCGGGGTGCCCTGTGTTATTTGCATCTCTTAGGAATAGGCTGAGGTCATCTGTTGAAAGAAAAACCAAGAATAATTTGGGAACTCTTTAAAAAAAGGAACTTATGATGATGTTATTGACCAAGTCTATCGGTTTAAAATAAGAAGTAATTTTTCAGTTCAAATAAAGTAACTAATAACATCATTCTGATATTTTAATATAAAAACAAAGAAAAATCTCTTTCTTTTAAATTCCAAAGAAACATCATTAGGTTCTTTGTCACAAGCTATTAATACAAAACAGCGAATAATCCATTGTTAAAACTATACAAATTTTACAACTTGATAAAAAAAAGGATAAAAAAAATCTGTTTATGAAGCTACGTTTGAAACGTTCAGTTCTGATGGTTGGAAGGATGAAGGGATGACCTCTGTTCCAGCAGCAATCTGCACCGCGTCGGTGGCCCACTGATGGCCGGCCATCAAAAGAGGTTGTGGTAACACTTTTCCACAGTCTTCTATGAAATATTTCCAAAATTTGTGTAACTGGTTTAACCAAAGCGGAACGCCCTGTTTTGGAATTTATCTATCCTTACATGATATTTATTTTAGCTGACGAAACCCTAAACTTAGTTGGCATATAGAACGACTGATCGTAAGGAATGAGCGCAGGAAATAGATAAAACAACTGATATGGGGCATGAGCTTGTTAAACCAAAACAATTGAAAATGAGAAGGAAGTGGTTTAAATATTTTGCAGCCTGCATGATAACCAGAGGAATGGCATAATAATTCTTTTTTTAACGCATGATCGATATTAAGTTCATCAGTACTAATACAATATTAACTTAGTAACGTGAGTTAGAGAGGAAGTGATCTTTCCATTTTCGTTTTCTATTTCTTTTTTTTTTTTTTTTTTTTTTTTGGCTTCCCGAGAAGTCAAGATTTTTAGTTTCCTTAGCGAACACTAACCAGAAAGAGAAAAATTCTTTCTAAGTTGCTTGCCTACAGATTATGATTTGAATTCGACTATTAACTTGGTTTGGGTGGAGTTGAACCAAACCAAGACCCCTAGTCACTTACCTGAGGGCCAGACCCTTCCCTTCGTAATGAGAATTTCACTATTAATCAAAACTCTCCAGCCAGATCGGTAAAATCCTAAATAGTGTGCAGGAAGGAGATGGTTTTTCAGCAAAAGCCCTGGAAAAAGCCGATTTCATTGTCAAAATGACTGGTCCAGCGATGGTCCGGCCAGCCAGTTCAAGCCCAGTTCACTAAACCACACCAAAAGTTTAGCACAGGTTGGCCGAGGCCTAGCTTGCTGAAAAGTTGGATGACAAATAAATCAATATTCATTGAAAATCGACAAACTGAAATCAAATGAAACTGCTAAAAAAAAGGTTATATTTTTGCATCGTTGCTGTCCTTAAGATAAGAACGTTGAGGCTCACAATTCACGTTTTTGAGCGCATAGCGGACTGATCAGGCTCCAGTTGTTTGAAGGGCGGTTAGCGCTAACCCGGGGTTAAATCTTGATCCTTGTTCAAATTTATTTGATTCAAAATCGTTTCTTCAATTCATTTTCTCTCGTCATTCAAGAGCGTCCAGACATCAACTTGTAGACAACATAGGCACGTTAAACGTGCATGAGCTATTTTGAATGCTTCATTGTAACTTAAATGCTTCAGTGTAACCTTACCAAGAGTGATGAATCTACCTTTTTCGTCCTAAATGTAGACTGGATTTTTGTGCGACATTGGGTATTGCCGTATATAAATGAAAACGCGAAACGCTCAGATGCGTCGATCCTCATGCTATATATTCACTTTCCCCTGCTTTTCCCTGTTACATTTGGTGCAAGTTAAACAGATTATTAAAGCAAAATAAATATCTACTCACCAAACGTTGATTAGAAGGAAAACTCTAAGGTTTCCTCGGAGTTTCTTAAACCAAAATGTGACTCATCGAATTCGAGTAGTTAAGAAATACCAGGATTCTTATCATTGTGGTAGATGGTTGCATCATCACAATTCACGCGGTTTTCACGTGCGATTCTACTCAGTGAAACAGTCCTTAACTCCAACAACTTATTTCTTTATGTTTTAAAAGTTATTGCTTCTTAAAAGACAAGAGCCTTTTTTAAGGTATTGGTTACAAAACGAAACAGGTCTTCATACGTTGAAGTTACTATTATTATTGTGAAAAGCCAATCTGCATGAGATGTACAATCACACAACTGGCACGTGAAAGTGTTGGACTTTGCCCCCTTTCGTTGTTCGTACGTGAGGGAATTCGAGTTATCACACGGTAAACAGAATTATAAAAATAACTCATGCACACAATTTGCTAAATAAAATACGTTTCAATAGCTATAATGCTTAGTATGCAGGAAGGATGTATCATGTTGTTCACTTATTATTATTTTTTTGTTTTGCCGGAACGAAAAAAAAAGGTCTGTTGAACTTTGTAAGCGAGAGAATAATATTTTTAAAGCTTGTTTACAGAATTAACAATACTCGGTACAGCTTTAAGAAAAATAAGCTGCCTTTCAAACTTGTAAAACCACATTTTATAGGCCGCATACTTTCAAATTTAAGTCCATATCTAAATATCAATTATTGCTTCACTGGAAGAGCTGTGAAAATATATGATCTTTTATACTCTACCTTGAAGCGGGTGAAACACAACTCATAAATACGTACGTTGTACCGTTCGCGATAGCCGAATCGGTCACAAATGTCTTGAAGCAGCATCCATACTAAAATATGAACCCTTAAACAGCTGCATCACTGTTTACAGCGTTTGAATCATGAAGATATTTTATGTAATGCTTCCAAACACCTGTACCCGTGATAAAAGACGAAAAAATTGTGAAGGATCAAGATGGCGGTCTCAAAGTGCCCTTGTTCGACCTTTACCAATGCCATGTTTAAATAGATGCCAAGGTCTCATTGGTTCCTAAGCATCAACTCATAGTACCTTCAACCTTATTGGCTCTTGCAACAAACATCCCAACATACAAAGCCACAAAGATACAAAGCCACAAATATACAAAGCCACAAAGATACATACGCTCACACCACTGACATATGAGCTATTTTTTCAAAATAGCTCAAAAAGTAATAACAAGGAATTTTGCTTTGTGAGCGTACAGATTTGAAGTCTAATGTTGGGGTTATTCTGCGTTATCTTAATCCTGTTTCAAACAACCGTATCCCGGCAAAAAAAGCGGATCCGGAGTTAAAGGTTTGTGTGGAAATTCAAGGCTAAAAAGAAAAATCTGACATACAACTTGACTTAAAAACGTTAAAGAGTAGCTCTGGACAAGATTACTCTCAGGTGGAATTTTATTATTGAATGTGCTTTCCCTATATTTTTTTCTGTAATTTTTTGTACAGCCCTGAAATAAAAATTACACACAATGTATTTAAAAAATCAACTTATGTAAAATAAACCTCGCAACAACTTAAAAACATTGAAAGGAAACACAGCAAATACAAAAGAAGACAAGGATTGTAATTAGGGTTTTTGAAAACAGTGCAGTCTTATGGTATCCTCCTTATCCTTATGGTATGGTATCCTTGGCTGGTTGCGCCTTAATAGAGGTGTCCGTTAAACATAATAATACAGCTACTCTTTCATAGCGCTTTACAATGATCAGGTTAACGTAGAACCTAAAAGCTTAAAAAATATATATACATTACACAAAAAAATGAAAGTTAAAAATCAAAGGTCTAAAAATATTAAGATAAAATTACAGATAATGAAAAAAAAAAAACGTGTATTAAAAATAAAAGTTAAAAACCATAGGCTTCTTTAAAAAGATCAGTCTTCAAATGTCTTTTAAAAATAGCGATTGATGGAGATTTACGAATGCTAAGAGGCAAGTTATTCCATTCCCTTGGCGCAGCAATGCTGAACGCCTGATCTCCATAAGTCTTTAGTTTAGCCAGTGGCACAGTGAGCAGTTCTTGCCCACTGGAGCGTAAAGACCGAGAGCACTTACGATGGCTCAGGAGACTAGAAATGTAAGAGGGTGCTTTGCCATTGAGTGCTTTATAGACTCATAACAGGAGCTTACAAATAATACGTGAATGTACGGGGAGCCAGTGTAGCTTGAACATTATTGGGGTAATCCAATCATACTTCCTTGTTAACGTGACAATGCGAGCTGCCGTATTCTGAACACGCTGTAATCTACAAACTATGTATTTTGGAATACCATGTAGAAGTGAGTTACAGTAGTCAAGCTTAGAACTAATAAAAGCATGGATGAGAATTTCAGTAGAGTCCTGGGTGAGATATTTGCGAATCTTTGATATATGCCTGAGATGATAATATGCCTCACTACATATCTTTTTTACATGTTGTTCTATGAAAAAGCAATCGTCCATGATGACTCCTAGGTTACGTACGGACAAATTAGGAGCAATGAACTCATCTCCAACCCGAACATATTCAAGATTTGGTCTATTTCGAAATTTGGAGCTAATGACGACAAGTTCAGTTTTGTCTTGATTAAGTTTCAATAGGTTTTTGCACATCCAAAGGTCAATTTCTTCAACACAGCGCTCAACACGCAACTTTGCCTCATCAAGATCAGCACAGCAATCGGTATTGAATGAGATATATAGTTGCGTGTCATCAGCGTACAGATCGCATAGTAAGTCATGTTTTTTGATGATATCAGCAATCGGCGGAGTATAGACAAGGTACAGCAGTGGGCCCAGTACAGACCTCTGAGGCATCCCACGCAACAACGGTCGCCTTGATGACATGCCCTCATCTACATTAACAAACTGTTGGCGGGAGGTTAAGTAGGACTTAAACCAGGCCAATGCAGTTCCCTTCACCCCAAAACGGTTCGAAAGTCGAGATATTAGTATTGCATGATCCAACGTGTCAAATGCTGCTGAAAGGTCTAATAAAAGTAATATGACCGACTTGTTTTGATCCAAAGAACACATGATGTCATATGTACTCTAAGTAGTGCTGTTTCAGTTGTGTGAAATTCTTTGTATGCTGACTAAAACGTCCCGTCAAGATGGTTGGTCATAACATATTTCGTCAGTTGAACTGCAACAGACTTTTCAACCAGCTTAGAAATAAACTTTAAATTTGACATTGGCCGAAAGTTTGTGAACTGCTTGAAGTCTGCAATAGGTTTCTTTAATGTAGATGAAAGAGAAGCAATCTTTGGGGCATCAGGCCTAAAACCAGTTGTCAATGACAAATTAACCATCAAGGTAATAGTAGGTAAGAGTACAGGGAAGCAATCCTTAAGTAGTGATGCCGGCAGAGGGTCAAGACAACAGGACTTGCTTAAAGGCTTATAAGCAAATTGCTTGACGTCTTCTTGACTGACCTCATGAAAGTTATTTAATTCGGCAGCGTTGATAAGCAATTCATTATCATCCGCTAGCGATAGATCTCCGTTTCTTGCCACAAGGGCAGTGTGAATCTTTTCAACTTTGGCAGTGAAAAAGTCAGCAAATGAATCAGCAAGTAAAGCATTGCTAAGAGAAGGTGGATATCGCGTCTCATGAGATTTCTGCATAAGCTTGTTTACAGTTCTAAACAGCACTCTTTGATCTGAGGAATGCTCATTAATTAATGATGTATAATAAGTCGATTTCAGTGAACTAATCAACCCGTTGACAACGCAACACTGATACTGGTACGCTTCCCTATCGCTCTGTGGGCGTGTCTTCCGCCATTTTCTCTCTAAGCGACGTCTTTTCGGTTTTTCAGTAGCAACTATTGGCGAATACCACGGTGCAAAAGGTCTTATTGTCACCAAACGCTTTTTAGCGAGGGCGTATTGATCTAACAGCAATCGAAGACCATTATCATATTGAGCAACTGCACTATCCAAGTCAAAGGGTTCTTCTGCAACTAAAGAGGAATTACGAACATCCTCACGAAAGGAGTCAATATCCAAGGAGCGCAATTTTCGAGTGCTGATAACTTTCTTCCTGAACTGAGGTCTTTGAGAGATAAGTTATAGAATACTGCAAGATGATCAGAGATCATCGGGTCATGGATCTTAACATTTCTTACAAGTTCCTCATTTAATCTTGTTATTAGCAGATCTAGGGTGTGGCCACTTGCATGAGTAGCAGAAAAGACATGCTGTTTGAGATCAAAGGTTTCAAGAATTTCAATAAACTGCCTAGTAAGGACGTTGTTAGAATTCTCCATATGAAAGTTTAGATCCCCAGCAATCATTAGGCTAGCTGAGGGCTGAGATAAAACATGTTCTTGCAGTCTAGAAAATTCCTCAAAAAAAAGAGCACACGACGTGTTGTTAGGCGGCCGATAAACGATTAGAATTCTAACGCTCTGACAATTTCGGAGACGAACATCCATTGTTAAGGAAGCGATGGAATACAAACTTGAACGCTTGAACACAACTTTAATCCGCTCGATTTACAATACACACCGATTTACAACAGGTTGATGTACTGCCCGGGAACCCGACTTAAAACAAATCTACGAGCGACTAGCAAGGAAGTCACGTGACGTGTTATCTACATAATTTATTCTACTCTCACAGGTCCAATCTCGCGGGGCTTTTAATGACCCGAGTACGAGTACGACGATGGGCCGTAACATTCTCCCCACCTTGTCCTCCTTCTGGGAGGACAACTCTCTTCTTAGGCTTACGAATAGGTACACTTTTAACATTAACAGAGTTCGCTCGCGGCTTCTCCCCACCGTCAACAGGAACATCAGCTTCACGGGTAACTTGTGGGGCCGCTGCATCAACTTCCAATCTGTGTAAGCGTTGAACAGGCCTGTTGAATACACCTTTCTGTGCTTTCACGGTAGCCGTTCGCACGAGTCCGTCCTTACCAGGATGAACCTTTTCCACCCTGGCCATTGGCCACTTGGTACGCGATACATTATCATCTGAGACCAATACGATATCACCTTCTCGAATGGAGGGGTTTTCCTCTTGCCATTTACTTCTCACGGACAGAAGGTGCAGATATTCTCGTTGCCAACGTTTCCAATAGTGGTTAAGTAGTCTCTGTAGGTAAAGATACCTTTCGACAGTTCTTTTACTAGACTCCTCCAAGTTTTCTTCTTTACTCTCAGGTAACTGGTTAATTGGTCTACCAATTGCAAGATGAGCAGGTGTAACCGGCAAAGGGTCTCTGCAATCGTCGCTCACTGCCGTTAATGGTCGCGAGTTGATGATGCCTTCAATTCGAATTAATAATGTGTTCAACTCAGAAAAGGTAAGAAGTGCCTTTCCAAGCACTTTACGCAATGATTCTTTGATTGCTCTGAAAAATCGTTCCCACCATCTGCCTCGCCATGGTGAACGCTCGGTGATGAACTCACGTAATCCCTTTCGACGAGAGCTCAGAATTAATTCGATTTCGATCCAATGTATCCCACACCGTTCGACTTTGAGTACTAGGATCATACAATTTCTGGATTTCCTTGCTTGCAGCCTTAAAGGTTTTTGCGTTGTCGGACCACACTGTATGGCAAAGACCTCTGCGGCTTGTCATGCGACTAAAGGCTTGTAGAAACTCATCAGTGGTAAGGCTGTGTGTTAGTTCCAAGTGAATCATACGAGATGATGCGCATGTGAATAGACAAACGTACACTTTCTGTATGGTTGAACCTTCTTTTACATAGAGAGGTCCTGCGAAGTCAGTTCCAACATGCGCGAAAGCTGGTGAACATGAAACTCTCTCTTCCGGCAATGGGCCCATTTTCTGCGCGCAAGGTCCAACTCGCTGTTTTTGGCAAGCCACGCATCTTCTGATAACACGTTTGACTTCTCGTCTCCCTTTGGTCAGCCAAATTTTCTGTCTTAAGGTTGACAGTATGCCTTCTGGGCCCGCATGTAACATGATCTTGTGTAGGTCTAGTACCATCTTTGCGACTTCGGGATGTCCGTGAGGCAATATTACTTGATGCTTGGTCTGTTCAAGTAGATCAGCAAACTGCAGTCGGCCACCAACTCTTATAACCTGATCCTCTCTGTCATAATACGGGTCTAGTTTGAGAAGGCGACTGTTCTTGGGAAGAGTTTGTCCGGACTTTAGCAACTGGTAATCTTCTTTATAGACCTCTTCCTGTACCCACTTACAACACTTAAGCTCTGCCTTCTTCACTTCTTCTGCCGACAGTTCACTTTCAGAAGACTTACATTTAGTCTTGAACAACTTGACTGCTCTCAGTACATAAGCGGTTACTCGAATCAACTTTAACCATGTCCCGTAACGCGACATATCAATTAACGGCTCTCTAACGACTGCTGTACAACCATGAGCAATTTTCCTTTCCTCTTCGCATACTTCAGAGGAGACAGTACCACCTTGGGGCTGAACGGGTAAAGGTTTGTCACTCGAAGACAGCCACCGAGGTCCATTCCACCATAAGATATTGGCAATCATATCATCACAGCTCAACCCACGCGTCAACAAATCTGCAGGATTCTCCTTACTAGCACAGTACCTCCAACACTCAGGATCCCACGTGGACTGTATTTCTGCCACTCGATTCGCCACGAATGGTTTCCAACGAGAACTCTGACCTTTTACCCAATGCAGTGCCACCATACTATCAGTCCAACACACAACACTAGTCACTTCCATAGGCAAAGTGTCTACAACAAACTTCAACAACCTGGCATTTACAACTGCAGCTAAAAGTTCCAGTCTGGGTAGTGACACTTTCTTGATAGGTGCAACTCGGGACTTTGATATTACCAGCTGCGAGGATACATGACCTTGCTTGTCTGCTATTCTGATGTAAACTGCTGCTCCGTACGCTTTAGGAGAGGCATCTCCAAAACCATGTAGCTCTATCTTAGACTCTTGCGTGATGCCATTTCCGAAGCATCGGGGTATGGTCACACCTTTCAGTTGCAACAACTCTGACTTCCAATGTAGCCACTTTGCTTTAATTTCACTGTCCAAAGGGTCATCCCACAATAATCCTTTTAACCACAGTTCTTGGAAGAGGATTTTGGCTCTGACAGTGAAAGGAGATATCAACCCTAAAGGGTCAAATATTTTCGACGCTAGACTAAGCAGGCTTCTCTTTGTCATTGGATCCGGAGATAAGACAATTCCACCCGGTGCAAGAAATCGGAAGTGGTCAGAGGTCAAATCCCATGAGACTCCAAGCGCTTTAAGGGGTTCACTCGACTCAAACTCCACCAGTGACGATGAGGCTCTTTTGGCTGGGGCAATAGCATCCATTACGAGCTGTGAGTTACTTGCCCACTTTGTCAAGTTAAACGCCGCTTTACACATGATCTCTGACATGTCTCGTTGAAGTTTCACAGTCGAGTCCACCGTATCGGCTCCTGTTAGGACGTCATCCACATACATGTTTTGTAGAATTTCTTGGACTGCATTTGGGAACAGTTCTGCGTATTTTTTTGCATGAGCATGGACCGTCGAAATAGCAAGGAATGGACTTGAGTTCACACCAAATGTCAGTCTTTGCATTCTATAAACTTTGGGTGTTTCGTTAGACTGTAAATCTCTCCACAGGTAGCGGTGAACGTCTCGATCCTCTGGCGCTAGCTTGACCTGAAGAAACATCTTTTCAATATCTGCTATGAGACCAATTCTGTTCGTTCGAAATCGAATGAGTACAGATGCAAGGTTGGGCTGTAAAGCAGGACCGGGAAGGACACAATCGTTGAGAGAAACACCATCTCCTTCTCGCGCGGAAGCATCAAACACGATTCTGCACTTAGTCGTCGTTTTGTCATCACGGAACACAGCATGATGCGGCAGGTAGCGTACAGTTCTATCTTCACCATTCTCGTTAGGCACTACCTCTGCAAATCCTTTCTCTACATATTCATTGATTGCAGAATTGTAAGCTTTAGCTTTCACAGGGTTATGTCTTAACCTTCTTTCGATGCTTTCCAGACGTCTAACAGCTTGCATGTAGTTACTTTCCAGTTTAGGAGGGTCACGTTTCCACGGTAGTCGTACTTCATAGTTCTTTCCGTCAAATTTCAATCCTCTATTGAAGTCAGCAACAGCAACCTCCTCCTCCCGGGAAACAACAGTGTTTTCAGTCTCAGCGATGCCAATAGATTCCAGTTCCCAGAATCTTTTCAAGCTTTTAGTGAGTCCACTGTTTTCTACAACGGTAAGCATGGATGTGGTATACCTTGAGTAACGGTTTACTTGTCCGGTAAGAATCCACCCGAGATGAGATTCAACAGCAACAAGTGACTCAGATGAACTACCTTTCTTGTACAACCCAGTTACGAACGAGTAATAAAAGTCTGCACCAATAAGGACGTCTACTTGGACGAAATCGCGAGGGTAGGAATCTGCGAGAGTTAAACCTTGAAGATGAGAGTTCTTACGAAAGTCTAACTGCACTGGCCCGAGGGGGTTACAAATCTTGGGAATAGCAAGGGCCTCCATCTCCACCTTGGAATCTCCTTTCATTGGCGAAAGTGCAAATTTAACTCTCTGCAATCTCTTGGTTTCACTAGTTGTTCCACCGAGCATTGTAACACTTAATAACTCTGAGGGACCTTGCAAGCCAAGGGACTCTGCAATGTTCTTGCGCACATATGAACGTTGACTACCAGAGTCTAGCAAAACACGGACTTTCATTTCTTGACCATTGACAGTTAACCTCGCCAGCGCTGTCTGTAGCAGTGTTTCCTTCAAGGGCAATGCCGGTTTAGCTGACGCTAACTCACTTAAACTGATGTTGGAAGGCTGCTGGGGTGTAGCCACTAACTGCTGACCATGTAACAATTTATGATGACGGCGGCCACAATTTGCCACAGAACACTTAGGTTGGCGACAAATCTTGGAAAAGTGCTTGTGGTTGCTGGGCTTTAAACAATTGAAACACAGTTTATTCTCTTGAACTAGCTTCCACCTGTCATCTAGTGACTTGTCATTGAAAACTGGGCAATTTGGCGACTCGTGACCTGCCTTACAGAAATTGCAGCTTGGACCAGTTAGCTCGCGTGCCTCACCAAGTAATGCAGAGGCTGTATACGCTCCATCCTCACCACCCATTCGAGGAAATGAAGGCTTTCTTCTGTTATCTCTACCCTTATCAGAACTGCGATTGCTTTGGGTATTGTTCACATTACAACCTCTCTCCCCCGCCTCTTTGGATACAACTTGGCGGTTTAGAAATTTGAAAAACAACTCAAGATCTATTTTATCCTCTTGAGTGTCTGCAAGCTCCAACTCCCATTTTTCTAGTAACTGAGGTGGCAACTTGGTCTCAAAGATGGGTAACAAAATACAACCATGACTCGTTGGATCTTCACCAAGCGCTTCTAAGGCTCTGGTTCTATTCATAAATGTGTCATAAAGATCTCTAAGGGCGGATGCGCTGACCGCCGACTTAGCATCCATCTGGATGACAGATTTCACAAGGGATGAGATTATCATACGTTTTCTTCCATACCTGTGTTGGAGGCAATGGACCGCTGCTTGATAATTTGCTCCAGTTACTTCAAATCCTTCTATTGTTTGCAAAGCATTACCAGTAAGCACTGAGCGTTGGTAAGTAAACTTCTGTACCTTGGGTAAGTCATCATTGTTATGCACTGCGGCTTCAAACTGGTCCCAGAAGTTTTGAAATTTCAACACATCCCCATTAAACTTTGGCAGTTCAATCCTGGGCAATTTAAGACTTGAAGATTGACGACTGTCAGTATGTGTATTTTCTTTTGAAGACTGATGATCTTCCACTTTGGAATCCTTTTGGAGGTATTCATGAGCAACATCGATAGCTTTATCCACCACACGTAAAAGGTCTCCCCATTTGCGAAGTTCTTCTTCTATCATATCCTCCGCGATCAGCACGACTATTTCATTTCTCAGCTGAAGATATTTCTCTCTATGCACGGTAAGTCTTTCAATTCTCAGCTTTACTTTCACTTTGTTACTGGTACTTTGACTAAGCTCCGAAATTTCCCGAATCAGCCCGTCCATATCTATTTCCAAGGCTTTGGCTTTGCGTCTGATCGAATTAATCTGTTGAATTTCTACTTCAATCGAAGACTCCGCTGACTCAGCAAGATTCATTTCTTCCTTCGACTCTGGTTTGACAACATTTGACTTTGAATCGTCTACCAACCTTTCAATCAAGACCTTCTTTTTTCCAGTAGTTGGTAATCCTTTTTCTTGAAGCAGCTTTCGCAGCTGATCGACTGTAAGTTGCGATAAATCATCATTTTCGGTCTTTGGACTGGCGGCCATCTTATCGCCCACGTGGTGATGACCTTGCGAAGAATTACAAATTTACTGTTCAAATGTCACCTTGTATCCGGCTGTGAAGGACCATGTTAAGGAAGCGATGGAATACAAACTTGAACGCTTGAACACAACTTTAATCCGCTCGATTTACAATACACACCGATTTACAACAGGTTGATGTACTGCCCGGGAACCCGACTTAAAACAAATCAACGAGCGACTAGCAAGGAAGTCACGTGACGTGTTATCTACATAATTTATTCTACTCTCACAGGTCCAGTCTCGCGGGGCTTTTAATGACCCGAGTACGAGTACGACGATGGGCCGTAACATCCATGAATTCAAACGTTTCAAAGGAATCTACAACATAGCCTGTTTTACAGAAAATATCGCCGGCAAGAAACGTATGAAACAAACTGAACCATTCGTCCACACTTAATATGGATTCCGCCTGATACAGGTTTCACTTTTTAACTCTTGCTATGCCTCATTTCATGTCACGTAGCTCTGTTTTTTTTTTTTTTTTTTAATTTTTTCGCAAACGTTAAGTTCAATAGCGAGAATAGAGGAGTAATTGGAAAAATGTATAGCAAAATGGACTTAGGCTGCCTTGGCAGAGCCTTCTTTATAGGAACAATTTAATACTCTGTAGCGTGTTCTTCGCGACGGACTGGGGGCGATCTTCCTTTACCATTACCGCCGTGTTTTATTCGATCGTTCACTAAAATTTCCATTTCTTTGAAATATAATCTACGTCATTCATCCCCCTCCCGCATCCAAAATAATGCGGATGCGATAGTTGCAGTTCTGTGATTAACTTAAGACACTTAACGAGATTTTGCTGAGAACCTTGAAATACAGCGATGCGATCAATGATTAATAGAATGGCGAAAAGATTATTTTCAATCTCACATAGTACTTGAGGCACAAAGCCTCTAACAACTTTGAATTTCACCTGTTTCAATACGAACAAAATAAAGAAATTACCATAGAACATGAGGAAAGGGGTAAACCTCATAAATACCCACAGAAAAACCTCCTGGGACATTTGGGCGGATGAAACACAAGAATAGTTCTCACACCAAAAAAGACCAAGACCAACGCCTAATAACTTGTGAACGCCTTCAGTCAACTTCAAAATTTTACAAACTGAGTATTAAACTATTAGAAAACAGTCTCTGATAATTCCGTCAGTCTTATGTTGTGAAATTCCTTTCGTACTTACCGCATAAAATCTTTTGCTTACGTCGTAATTTCAAAATGGGGGCGATATTGATTTAAGTGTACTTGACAGAACAATCAAATTTTCTATTTTTTATTACCTTACACGTGCTGCTCCGTGGCACCACCAGATCTTCCGCATTTCACTCTCGAGAGCTCTCGAATGCTCTTTAATCACATTCATTACAAACAAGCTCTTTTTTATTCCTTTAACAGAGAAAAAGGCCAAAGGTTTGTCATGAATCCATACTGTTGGTATTACGTTGCATTTCAGGTATATTATTTAATATATGCCGTGGTTTTGTCAACTCTCGTGAAATCTTGTCCTTCTTCGTGACAGAGTTTGATCAAATACGTGATTCATATGTTTATATCGTGATGCGGTGTGGTTACTTCGTACCTGATGCGGACGTTTTTTGATTATATTGTTTTTTTTTTTTCTGTTAATATGTAAGGTGGTACATAATCAAATAGTGCAGTTCCGTTATCAAGAGTCATGTTTAGATCGTCTTTATGCGATGTGGTTTTAACCATCACGCATTGAGGTTTTTTTATAAACTTTGTGGCTTTCGTTACTTGCGGTATCAAGCCTGTCATTCACCCTTTAAAGTTTAACCAGCTTTTGGTTTGTGTGGAAAGCTGATCAAGCTGATCGCTAGAGTTACTCTTAGAACCAAAAATTAAGGGTGCGATTAGTGATAATGGAATAATGGTGAAAATTTTGCTTTTATTTGCTAGTTTGGTCGAGCGCTAGAAGATTGCCTGAGTTTTAGCTGCATTTAGAATAGTCCGACATCTGCAGCTCCATTCTCTACACTTAGTAGCAGAATCTGTGCTTCGATCATCAATGTGGTTGAGTATCAACGCTATGTCGTCTGCAAATTCATTACTTCTAATCTCACTTATTTCCAATTTTACGATTCTTCCATGTTTCGGTTTAATATTGGCCTTGAATTCCTAATTTTCTATGATTTTATTGTTAGCTACTGTTCATCAGTTACGTCATCCTTACTCGGACTTACTCGGCGGACTCTCGTCAGTTTTTTTCGAGTTTTCCTTTCACCTACTGGTCTCGTAAAGTAGACAAGATTGTTAAATGTGTGTCATGATGTGTGTATAATTCGTCCCAAAAGCGTTACCCATGAGTTTTTCGGTAAAATCGTAGCAGCCAGTTTCATTTATTGTAGAATGCCTGGTCTCACGGGTTTTCTTCAAGCTTCTTCATGTGTTGCTTGAGCGCGTGTTAATTTCTTTTAACGTAAATGAGTCACCCACAATTGACTTCTTTAACTCTTTTAAAAACAACACTTACTTGCCAGACTCCAGGGCCCCAAAAGGTTTTTAGGTATTCGGGATCAGTCCCTTATTTGCAGGGCGGGATTCAGCATTTTAAATTATCAAGCAAAATGGGGGTGATATTGCGCGGCATTGTAAGTAAGAACGGGGTGTAGGATACAGCTAAAATATACTGGGTCGGGATTCTCAAGTGAGGTTATGGGCTGCTGAAACATATACATAAATGTAATTGCAAACCGAAAGAAAAATAAATTTCTGGTGTCCGTCTTCCTTTTTTTAAGTTTAGTTTCACCACATGGGTAATAGGTTTTAGGTATTCAAGATTAAATTTGCTTAGGTTTCGGCATTGTTTTTTGTTATCTGTTGGTTTGTTTTTTAAGTAAATAATGATAGCGAAATTGAAAACCCTTAAATGCACTGGCGTTACCTATTAATTAGGCACGTGATTTTGTGACTAAGAAAACTGGTATCTGAATACTGGCACGAAAGGGAAAAATACTAAAATGTCTGCTCTATTTTTCCTGCTAGTCGTGGTTTATCTCAGCTCTAGTTTTCATCCGACGGATTCTAACAGAGCGGATAAAGTTCAGGTTCATCTCGTGCCACATACCCACGATGATGTAGGATGGCTGAAAACTGTGGATGAGTATTTTTACGGATCTAATAATTCTATTCAGCATGCTGGAGTACAGTATATTTTAGATTCAGTTATCCCTCAGCTAATTGCAGATCCTAAAAAGCGGTTTATTTACGTGGAAATCGCTTTCTTTGAGCGATGGTGGAACGAACAAAGCGATCCCATGCGAGCGGAAGTGAAGAAACTTGTTCAAGGAAAAAGGCTGGAGTTTATAAACGCAGGTTGGTGCATGAACGATGAAGCTGCCACACATTACAACGCAATTATTGATCAAATGACTTATGGACTGAATTTTGTGGAAAAGACATTTGGATCGGATGCAAGACCTCGAATAGCCTGGCATATCGATCCATTCGGTCACTCCTCTGAACAAGCATCAATCTTTGCTCAAATGTCATTCGACGGATTTTTCTTAGGTCGCATCGATTACGACGACAAAAGCCTTCGTCTGAAGCAACAAAGAATGGAAATGGTTTGGAGAGGAAGCAAAAATCTCGGACAAGATTCTGAAATTTTCACGGGGGTTCTATATAACAACTATGCGCCTCCACAAGGGTTTAATTATGACCAGTCCTGGAAATACGCAATCCCAATACAAGATGATCCAAATCTCTTTGATTACAATGTCAATGAAACTGTCGAAAGATTTGTAAAGGCAGCAAATGACCAAGCTGCACACTATAAGACTAGCCAGATCCTTATGACCATGGGGGAGGACTTTCATTACGAGAATGCCAACACCTGGTACAAAAACCTCGACAAACTCATCAAGTACGTCAAAAGAGTAAGTATAAACATTTTAAGTTCAATACAATTTAACATAGTCAAACTACTTTCTCTGTGACATCATATGCTATTCGACAATATTGTGCTAAAAAAATTAACAAATGATGTTCTGATTATGGATAATATTACCCCCCTGTACTGTCGCAATTTGTAATAATCATCGCACTTTGTAATACCTGTCGCAATTTGTAATAAATCCATCGCACTTTGTAATACCTGTCGCAATTTGTAATAAACCGTGTCGCACTTTGTAATAAAAAAGGTGTCACAATTTGTACTAACAGTCCATCGCACTTTGTAATAAACTAAGCTGTCGCAATTTGTAATAATTCCATCGCACTTTGTAATAATTTTTTGAGAGTGATTCAACTTACTTCGTCAACATTAATATAATGCCAAAATATGCATGGTACTTCATAAACAAAGATGATGACGTCTGCTAGCATGTAACATGTCCGTAACATTTTCTTTGGTCAAACCTGCATGTCTTCAGCTATAAATTTTTCTGCCTTGATTAATCACGTGACTGACTAGAAACGCTTTTATGAAAGACATGAAACGTCCTGTGACATATCACCAAAAAGATATGAATCACGTTTAAATTCAAAAATATTTAAATAAGAAAGGCAACATTTAACAACAGAAAATTCATGAATAACCTGGCATTGGTCGTCCAAATCCATGTTTGCTTGCCACGTGACACGTGAAGTCTTCGGCGGGGGGGGGGGGGGGGATAATCCCATATATGGATGGGCTAAATAGGTAAGTACCGCCCGATAGGGTTTGGTTTCTGAGGATCTCGAGCCTTTGATAGGGTATCATTTTTTTACGTTGTTGGCCTTGTGTCTTTGGTTTGATCCTTAGATAGGGTAACTCAAGTAGTAATGGATGGTTTATTCCATCCTTTCCATTTTGTAGGAAAACAGTACTCCAGAACACGCTCGGAAGAATTGCAAGGTCTTACGAGTTGTATATACGCAGGGAAGGATAATTTTTTGCCATCCCCATGGTATTTGCTTTAGAGGACTCCTTACAGAAACCAATTGTTTTAAGATGGAATGAGTACTCCTTTTGTTCCTATATGGGACCAAATCAAGTGAGAATAATGGACCAAATGCCCAGCCGGCTCAGTGTAAGACCCCAAGTGAGTGTTATAAAAACAGGTACATACGAAGGTATTGGCCAGCGACTAATTGAATTTTGTGTTTAGTTTTCTGTTGTGGTTCGAAGGTTTGCCACTGGTGCCTTTTTTTTTCATTTGCAGTAAACATTTTGAATCTTTCCAGGCCTCGCTTGATTAAGTTGGCCAAAATATGGAAGCCACTATTACTTCTTTAAGATTGCTCGTTAGACAAGAACGGTGTACCACGTGATGTGTCAACCTGTTATAAGATCTAACAAGGAAAGCTTGAACTCTCCTGGTGTCCTTATTCGAATGATGTAGGATGGATGTTACGATTAGCGGAAATTAAATGCTTTTTAATAATGGCTTGTTTGTGTCTAGTGTGTCTAGCTCTGTCTAGACCCTCTACTATGGCAATGCCCTGTCCAGAGGCACATCCCCGTATTGGCCATATAAGGAAGTACACCCGCCGGGTAACCATTGAATGCAAGCCACCTAGTACAATAGCAAGGTTCAAGAATACAGCATTTCGTAAGTCAGATAACTAATCAACATTAATCTAAAAAAATGTTTAGGACTGTGAATAAAGTTAAATGTTTGAATGAGCGGAGATGTTACGTGCTAGCAGACGTCATCTCCATCTTTGTTTATGAAGTACCATGCATATTTTGGTATTATATTAATGTTGACGAAGTAATTAATTACAAAAAGTTATTACAAAGTGCGATGGAATTATTACAAATTGCGACAGCTTAGTTTATTACAAAGTGCGATAGACAGCTGTTACAAATTGCGACAGCTTTTTTATTACAAAGTGCGACACGGTTTATTACAAATTGCGACAGGTATTACAAAGTGCGATGGATTTATTACAAATCGCGACAGGTATTACAAAGTGCGATGATTATTACAAATTGCGACAGTACACCCCCCACTATGTAAATCTAGGCATTTTGAAATTTCCCGACAATGTTAAATTTCTTTTTTTATCTCTTATCTTATTCCGAACCGTCCAATTCTACAATTACGCTTTTCTGTATCAGAACAACCATGAAAGCTAAACTACGAGTAATTTCCTTTGCAGAACAAGTCTATATTCCCCTTTTCAGAACAAACATTAGAAAGTTCTCTCCTACTTTTATCAATCGGAAGACATTTTCCATCCGCGTTAGGCGCCTACAATCATTACTTATCCCAGTGCTAAATGCTAGATTGACTTAGTCAGCTTAATCTACTCATACTAATTTATGTACATAAATATACTGCTTTCATGTGTATGTGAATATTTTTTGACCAGTTGTATTTTACTTGCTTATTGTGTGTTATCTTTTTTGCTTTTGTTTAGTGGCAATTAAGAATCTACTGTATTTTTTCAACTATTCTGCCCATTTTCTTTTTATTTCTCAATTATTCTTATCTATAAACTTGTTTCTTCTGTGGAAAAATAAAATACTACTACTACTTGACTTTTTACTTCATAATGATTAACGTATTGATAACTTAATAATAAGTCAGTTAAAAATGTGGGTGAATTATCAGGGATTCTCAGCTTTCTGTTAATGATACTAATCTTTTAATTCTAACGGCCCCCAGCACGTGGACAGATATGTTTGTGCTGCGCGGAAGCCAAACCATTTTGATCCATTTTGCCAGTAACATCTGCAGATCAAAAGTCCGCAGACAACGATTTCACTCTGTAGAAAAAACAAGTAATCAGGCCTCACCCTGAATCAAGAAACTAGCAGCATTTGAGTCGATTTTTCTAGAATCTATCACCATAACTGATTCTCAAACAGACGGTCTAATCCTCAGAAAGATAAAGTTCGTATCAATTAATTTAAGCCTGCCATAGTACGCCCACAAGAACGTCTTCTTTGAAGCCAAACTTGACACCAGTGCATATGGCCACTCATTCTCTAGTGCATTTATTATTTTTCTTATTCAGTTGTGTTATTCATTTACTTATATACGAGGAATCATCAGTTTAAAAGTACATACTAAATAATAGTAAAGTACTAATATCTGATTTACATGATCGCCGTGTGGGATAATCGCAATAAGGCCCTATCGTCAAATGCATCTGCATAACGTAGATTATCATGAAAACCTCAGACCCGATTACTTGTCAGCATCAGATTTTACCCTAACTGCCTCGTCTTCTCAAAAATCAAGTATCAGGACGATTTTATCATACCTTGTTCCTTCAGAAGGGAAAGCCCTCGAGAATCCTTCTACGTCACAAACATCCCCACGCCCAGCCGTCATGGGCCTTCTGGTTAATTTCCACTGACTTTACGCAGTTGGCATTTAACTTTTCTATCAAGGAAAACGTTTCCGTATGTCACGGAGTTTTGTGTTACTTTTCGCGCGTGACATTTTTTGACCTTAGATGTAGCCGATCACGTTTCGAACACGTGATCATGTGACACTTTGAACGGAGTAGTTTTTCGATTTAGAGAATTGTAATTTTGTTGAAGGCACGTGTACCGGTTTAGAAGCACGTTACTTTTGTGGAACCCTATCGTTTTTGGCAAGTGTATCGGAATAGAAGCCCGTTACTGTAAAGATATATTGGTTTCGAATAAAATCTATCACATTTGGTCCCAAGAGCCGGATTTGGAGTCAGAACTAGCTGAATTATGCCTGGAAAACTAGCGAAGAACCTGAAAATACGTGCGGCGCATCGCTTACACGCAAGGAAAATTCTTTCATCAGTCGATGAACTTCTCATGGATTACGATGGGTCTGATACCACTAAAGCAAGATAAAACGGATAACTATTACGCTCAATGAAAAATTAGCGACCTTAAAGGCCTTGGACGAATCGATTTTGGCCGCAATCGACGAAGGAAATTTAGAACCGGAGATAGAGGAATCTGAGGAGTTTCGCGCGCGAATTCATGGCGCCCTTGTCAAGTTACAGAAATGTGAACATTCTCATGGAAAACAAGAATCGCCTCAAGGAAGTCAAGGGGGGTCTGTTCCATCTAGTTCTAGTAACGGTGCGAAGCTACCAAAACTTCACACAAAAAGATTTGCTGGCGACCCAAAAAACTGGCAAACATTTTGGGATTCGTTCTCGTCTGCGGTGCATAAGAACGCTTCGCTCACTAATGTTGACAAGTTTAATTATCTGCGAAGTCTATTAGATGGCCCAGCTCTAAATTCTATCATTGGATTACCATTAACTGAACTGAACTATAAGGAGGTTATTGAAATCTTAACCGATAGATTTGGAAACAAGCAGATAATTATTAGCGCTCACATAGAGGCCTTACTCAAATTACAGCCTGTGAATGCCATGTCTAACGTAAAGGGAATCCGAGCTGTTCTCGATAATTTGGAAATTCAGGTTAGAGGTTTACAAGCACTGGGAATTGATTCTGCACAGTATGGAGCTCTTTTGATTCCTATATTCATGGAGAAGTTGCCCGAAGAATTGCGATTGATTGTCAGCAGGGAACATAAGGATAACTGGGAGCTAACTTCTGTAATAAGTCAAGGCAGGGTTCTCCCCAAATTTTAGCTCAGCAGGTGAGGGACCATTCATGGACGGTAAGGCAAAAAAATATACACTTTTCTCGGGGGGGGGTGGGGGGGAGTGGAGGGAGGGACATGGACCCCGCCCTCACTGGGAAATTTTTTTATTCCCATATTTTAAGACTTATTTTACGCAAATCTGCTGTCGTGTTATCTTTAGACAACAAATTATCATTTGGATCATTTCATAGTACAATATCATACTCTCGGCAAAACAAACCAAAGGCGTTGAATTTCTGCCACAATGGATATCACGATTCCAAAGAAAACATGACAATTATTTATTACTTTATTGCAGTAATTTGAAAGAGCCTTTCGTGAAAACAGTCCTTACTTTACTTTAGTATGTTTTTTTTTCCAGGAGCGTTTTAAGGTGACACAGTTGCGGTCTTAAATTACACGGCTCTTTTGCGAAACACGCTATGATCATTATTTTTTTGAAGTGCTGCTTTTTTATCGAAATTGTGCACATTTCCTCGCTTAAAAGGTTACCTTTGCAATTTTATATATACCGTTTCAAAATTCACCGATCCTTATTTTGCAAAACGAGCTGCAGTGTGCATTTTAAAAAAACATGAACGTATTTTTAGTTTATCTTTTTTGTTTACACGTGTTATCTATACATCCCTGTCATATGTAAACCAGCAAGACCGAAACAGTTTTAGGATTTTGAATGTTTAAAACTATGTGCCTAAAGTATAGATTAGTGATCCGCTGACAAATACAGAAAGTGGCACAGCTATTTTATTGTCAGAAAAAATTTTCAGGTGTTTGAGGCGATCTCGCAAAATGACCCGATGATCGTTTGTGGAACTCCTTCAAACAGCTACTGAAAGAAGCGAAACAAACGAACTGTCAGAAACGATAGAAATCACCAGAAAAGGATAGAAACGATGCAAACGAAAAAATCGTCAAACGATAATGTAAACGATTCAAACGCTGAGCGTAACGCCTCGCTTGACCTTGATCTGACCTGTTGAATAATTTTGTCTGCAAAATTTTCAGTGAAATATATCTATGAAAGTAAAAACGACGGAAGAAGTTCTTGCGTCTTGCTGGATTCAACGCAAGCGCCCAACAAAAAGCCGCACGAAGCTGTCGGCTTGCGGACGCAAAAAGAAGTTCTTGCACATGCATTATTTTTGGGCTATACGTTTTGTACTTAGGTAGCTATACTTTTCCATATATTCATTCTTTTTCTTATGAGGATCGGATCACAACTTGCATACTTTTTTTAAAAAAAGAAATATTTAATTTTGGAAAAACCTTTAAGCGGTTGCAGGCGGTACGAAGTGTTGCTTCAGGCGGTAAATTTTACCGGTTACCGCCTGATAAGGAGAACACTGCAAGGGTTGTTGATGATACGCTGCAAGGGGATTTGGATAGATTGTGGGATCTGGATTCTGTCGGCATTCGAGATAAGGATACTGTTCTTGAAGCCTTTGAAAAGAATTTGAGTTTTGAAGATGGCAAGTATTCGGTCCATCTACCTTGGAAGGAGCAACATGGGCTGTTGCCAGATAATTTTGAGAACTGTGTAGCAAGATTGAGCACGCAGCTTAAACGTCTTAGAAAGGATCCAGAGATCTTGAAAGAATGTGACTCCATCATACAAGATCAGTTGCAGAGTGGTATAATTGAGCAAGTAGACTGTGCCAAGCGTCCTGATGTTGAAAGGGTCCATTATTTACCGCATCATGGGGTAGTACGCCGGGATGCCCTTACAACCAAACTTCGTGTTGTTTTTGATGCGTCATCAAGGCCCAGCAGTGATAGTCCAAGTCTTAACGAATGTCTTTACTAAGGACCAGCCTTAACTCCAACAATCTTCAATGTTCTCCTCCGGTTTAGAGAGAAAAGAATTGCACTTGTAGGAGACATTGAAAAGGCCTTTCTCAATGTGGGAGTTGCTGAAGAAGATCGTGATGTCCTGCGATTCCTCTGGGTGGACAGTTTAGAAGAAGAGAATCCCGGATTGATGTTATATAGGTTTTGTCGTGTGGTGTTTGGAGTCAATGCTAGCCCTTTTCTTTTGAATGCCACTTTGAAGTATCATATCAGTCAATATGAGGCTGACCCTGGTTTGGTTCAGAACTTGTTGAATTCATTTTATGTGGATGATTTGGTGACAGGAGAAAGGGGTGTTGAGGAGTGTCTTTTGCTTTATCAGAAGTCTAAGAAGTGCCTATTGGAAGGTGGGTTTAACTTGCGAAAGTGGATTTCAAATTCACCTAAATTGCTTGAATTGATTTGTGAGGACCAAGTTGGAACTGTCGGAACTTGTGCTGTAGTGGAGGATACAGAGTCTTATGCGAAAACTACTGTCAATCATTTGGAGAAGCTTGATATGAAGGATGAACACAAGGTACTTGGTGTCAATTGGAACTGTGTTACTGATGAGTTCATTTTTAAATTTGAAGCCTTACTGAGACTTTCAGAAGACTTGGAGCCGACCAGGAGAAACTTGTTAAAGGTTACTTCAAGTTTCTTTGACCCCCTTGGAGTACTCAGTCCAATACTGGTGGAAATGAAGATTTTGTTTCAGTCTCTTTGCCAGGAGAAGTTTGAATGGGATGCGCCACTCCCGGAGTCTGCCCGGAAGCAGTGGAACAGGTGGCTTCAGGACTTGAGAGAGGTGCAGCAAGTGTTAGTACCGAGGTGTGTGTATGCTGGATTAGAGGAAGGTGTTACGTCGTATGTTATTCATGGGTTTGGGGACGCTTCAGAGAAGGCTTATTGTGCTGTTGTTTACTTGGTTCTTGAAGTGAGTGGTGATTTTTTTCCAGTTTTGTTGTCATCCAAAACCAGAGTGGCACCGCTGACAAGGCAGTCTATCCCTAGACTCGAATTACTGTCTGGGGTCATCTTAGCAAGATTGGTGTCCTCAGTTAAAGAAGCCTTGGCGTCACAGATTACAATTGATAAGACACACTTGTGGCTAGACAGCAAGACTGCAATCTGCTGGATAAAGGGTTCGAAGGAGTGGAAGCAGTTTGTGCAAAATCGTGTGAATGAAATCTTGTCTTTAACCGAAGAGAGCATGTGGAACCATTGTCCTGGCATTGAGAACCCAGCGGACATAGGATCTCGTGGAGAAGGTGCGGCTAAGTTAAAGAGTAATGTGTTGTGGTGGAAGGGACCATCGTGGCTGTCGGAGCCCATGAGAAACTGGCCCAGTTCTGAGGAATGTTCAGAAACAATTGCTGAAGAGTGCTGCGTAGAGATGAAGAAAGGCCAAGCTATCGAAGCAGTTGGTGAAGCGGTATTGTTAACTACAAATGGAACACCCAATATGGACACTATTATTCCAATTACAGATTTTAGCTCCTGTAACAAGTTGTTTCGTGTTACAGCCTTGGTGTTGCGTTTTGTGAAGAATTTAAAAATCAAGGCCAAGTTGCTAAAGGAAGGAACTGTTTACTTGGGAGAGGTTACTGCAGAAGAACTTGGAAATGCAGAAGTGAAGTGGTTAAGAAGTGTCCAGAAAGAATTGAAGTCCCAAGCAAATTACAGTCAGTTAGAGCGAGACTTTGGTTTGTACGAAGACAGTAGTGGAGTCCTAAGATGTAAGGGGAGAGTTGCTAATGCTGATGTACCACATGAGACGAAGTTCCCAGCCTTGCTACCAAAGAATCATTATCTTTCAACTCTGTTGGTGAGAGATGCTCATGAAAGGGTGCATCACAATAGGGTAGAAGCTACGTTAGCCCAGCTGAGAACCAGATTTTGGATTGTCAAGGGGCGACAGTTTGTTAAAAGAACACTGGCTAGCTGTACAGTTTGTCGCAGATATGAAGGGCAGAGTTACAGAGTGCCTCCTCAAAGTGACCTACCCGAGTTTAGATTGAGCCAGAAACCTTCCTTTACTTATGTCGGAGTAGATTATGCTGGACCTTTGTACATTAAGGTGTCAGGACAGTCTGCGTTACAGAAGGTCTATGTTCTCCTGTTTACTTGCTGTTCTGTGAGAGCAGTACATTTAGAGCTTGCTACGGACCTGTCGGTTGATGTATTCATCCGTTGCCAGAGGAGATTCGCAGCTAGAGGAGGTTTACCAGAACTGATTATCTCGGACAATGCCAAAACGTTTAAGGCTGCAGATAAAATTTTGAGCAAATTATTTTCTTACCCAAGAGTCAAGAAATTCCTGGCCAGTAAAAGAATTGACTGGAGATTTAATGTGGACAGAGCGCCCTGGTGGGGTGGCTTTTTTAGCGATTGATTCAGAATACAAAGAGATGTTTGCGGAAGACACTTAGGAACGCTAAGTTAAACTATGACGAATTACACACTGTTCTCGTCGAGGTTGAGGGAACTCTCAACTCTAGACCCTTAACTTACGTGTCGTCAGATGATCCTGAAGAACCATTGACACCAAGTCACTTGATGTATGGAAGACAAATATTATCACTGCCGGCGGTAACAGGAAATCGACAAGCCTCACTTGACCATACAGTGTCGTCGGAAGATCTCCCAAGAAGACGGAAGCACTTGGAATTGTTACTGGAACACTTCTGGAGGCGCTGGAGCAGAGAATATGTTACAGAGTTAAGGAACCTGCATCGGCAGAAATCCAGGCCTAGATCCAGTATTGCTGTATCTGAGGGAGATGTTGTTACTGTTTTCGAAGACAATCTGCCCCGTAGTCAGTGGAAACTTGGACGAGTGGAGCATTTGATCCATGGTGCGGACGATCGCGTTAGAGCAGCTGTAGTCAAGGTTATCAGTAAGAGTGGTAGACCTGTTACTATGAAGAGGCCAGTGGAAAGGCTGTTTCCCCTGGAGATACCTGTCGTGACTAATGATGAACAACCTCGGGAGGAGCAGATAATTGATGGCATCAGGCCACCCAGGCGTCTTGCCGCTCGGAATGCTGATTATATTCGGAGACTAGTTGACCAGTGATTCGACTGATCAAGGGGGGAGTGTGTCACGGAGTTTTGTGTTACTTTTCGCGCGTGACATTTTTTGACCTTAGATGTAGCCGATCACGTTTCGAACACGTGATCATGTGACACTTTGAACGGAGTAGTTTTTCGATTTAGAGAATTGTAATTTTGTTGAAGGTACGTGTATCGGTTTAGAAGCCCGTTACTTTTGTGGAACGCTATCGTTTTTGGCAAGTGTATCGGAATAGAAGCCCGTTACTGTAAAGATATATTGGTTTCGAATAAAATCTATCACACCGTACTCGGTAACAATAACGTTCCCAAGGAGCAGACCATAAGGCCATGAAAAATCAGTATCCCAAATGCTTCAATGAAGTGGGAGAGTTCGAATATACTGCTTGATCTCTGTGTACCCCCGTTAGTCCATTCACTGATGTTTGAGCTCGTCAGTGAAAAAGGAACAGGACAAGAAGGCTAAAATGGCGCAATGGCAAAGAAAGGAGAACCTACAAAATGGGTCAATAGCCTGTTCTATCGACTGCAAAACAGTCGGTTTCTTCTCAAAATCGGTAAAGATATCGGTAAAGCGTGGCGCTAAGCGCGCGAGCCTCAAACGCCCGTAGGGCGTGTGAGGCGAGGTTTTTAGCCTCTCTCCCCAGTCTCGCTCTCCGTTTTCAGCCTCGTTCCAGACCTTTTGATTGACTGCTCGTGCGTAGAAAGGTAACACGGGGATGGAAAATCGCTCCTCCCTCTGCGTCTCACCTCTCCATGTGGCACGACGATTTTCACGGGCGCCCGAGTATTTCGCTCACTCAACTATCTCGGCTAAGGAGAGTGAGGGGCTACTCGTAATAGTTAGTCGATCACTCAAGGTATGTAACTGGTTCTAGCTACAGCCGTGAGCACTTCCGGCGTTTGTGTTTCCTGTGCTGATGCTGTTACTTCCCGTTCACTGACATGGTTTATACAGAATTTTTGGGGGAAAAACAAGGACTTTTCAAGGACTTCTTTTTCCTGTCATTGCCAGAAATTAGGGACAAGATGGCGGTTGCGCGTGCGCACCAAGGCCACAATGGCTGCGAATTCGTATAAGAAAATGTATGGAGAAAAGGAAACTTTTTCAAATATATCGATTATGAGCTCACGGGTGTTCGGTACACGACTCGAAACATGTTAAGTGCTGTGTAACCTTCGCATCTGGAGAAGGTTTACTTACTTCCCGAAGTGGCCACTTTTATCTCTCGTTGTACGCTCCATTTCTCCATACACTGTCTTAAAATCTTGCCGAAGTCATGCGAAATAGTCGTCGATTAGAGGATAAACCCTTCACTGAAGTAAATTTGCACGACTCGATATCACTTCTGCGATGGAAGATGTTTCCAAAACAGTTGTTAAAAGGACGATTTTTGCACTGGAAAATACTTCCAAAGGCGCATTATTTCCCGCAGTTTTCCATCTGTAGTCCAGTAATGGACGCCATGGTTGCGAATGACTTATTTCGGTCGGACAAAGCTTCACAACTCCAAACCTCACCGAATCGCTATTTTGGTTGTTGCTACAACTCCAGAGATGCTTCACGGGATATAAACTAGGTTCCAGGCATTCAAAAATCCCCGATTAGCCTACCAGGCTTGGTTTTAAAACAAAATTGTCACGAAAATGTCACGAAAGGTACAGCCGCGTACTGTTTTGTTGCTATCAGCCGCTCGGCCTAGTATAAACCTAACATTTTCTTGCAAGGTGTTTCATTCCAGCTTTTTTCTTCGTAAAACAGATCCACAGAGCTCAAATTATTTAAAAAATCGCAGGGGATACGCTTTCCCTGACTACGATCGTTTTTGTCCGCCATTTTGGAAATGAGATTCCGCTGACAATTAATCACGGGCGCGAAATGTCCACTATTTCTAGCAATGACTTTGACATAGAATGACACGAAGTAAAGATCTTTCAAATTCGTACGTGGAAGGGGGTTTACTTATTGCAATACCTTCCCCCAGGAAGGCACGGTTCCTAGGGTACTTCAAACAACGGAAAATGAACTATGCAGGGAACATTGGAATCATGAGAAAACACACTTCCATGATCACCAAGAAAATTTACGTACTGCTGTGCTTTCGAGCTTTCCTTTGGGCAAAACACTTTTTTAACAAAAGTTATTTTTATTCAAAGAGCTTTCAAAAAATGTTCGAGGACTTCTGTGGAAAACTCAAGGACTTTTTAAGGATATCCCACAATTTTTCAGTTCTCAAGGACTTTTCGAGGACATGATGCTTTTTCAAGGACTTTTCAAGGCCCGTGCGTGTCACAATAAAGTGGTGTTAAACTCAAATTCAAGTTACGGCGATGCATACTTATTGCAACTACAACTAATAGTATACTCTTTAAATATTCAGAGATTTCATTTTACTAACTTGATCAGTTAAAGTAAGCATAAGCAAGAGCCATATTATGGCTCCGTATGGTATATGGATTAAAGAAATGTAGTCAGAAGATTTGATAGACCAAACGGGGCACTGGACACTAGTAGTGCCAGACCCACCCGACCCTTATTAACGCCTGTCATAAGTTCAAAAGTCTACAAAAATATCTCGTGACTAACAGATGACTTTACAGTTGGGGCAGTCATTCACTTTTCCATCGCGTCAAGATGTACAGTTTGGTGTTTTTTGTTGCCATTTGTACTCTTGGCTTAGCCTTTGAATGCAAGTTTAACGGAGAAGTGAAGAACGAAGATAAACTTCAAGTTCATCTCGTGCCACATACCCACGATGATGTAGGATGGCTGAAAACTGTGGATGAGTATTTTTACGGATCTAATAATTCTATCCAGCATGCTGGAGTACAGTATATTTTAGATTCAGTTATCCCTCAGCTAATTGCAGATCCTAAAAAGCGGTTTATTTACGTGGAAATCGCTTTCTTTGAGCGATGGTGGAACGAACAAAGCGATGCCATGCGAGCGGAAGTGAAGAAACTTGTTCAAGAAAAAAGGCTGGAGTTTATAAACGCAGGTTGGTGTATGAACGATGAAGCTGCCACACATTACAACGCAATTATTGATCAAATGACTTATGGGCTAAACTTGGTGGAAGAGACTTTTGGATCGGATGCAAGACCTCGAATAGCCTGGCATATCGATCCATTCGGTCACTCATCTGAACAAGCATCAATCTTTGCACAAATGTCATTCGACGGATTTTTCTTTGGTCGTATCGATTACGCTGACAAAAGCCTTCGTCTGAAGCAGCAAAGAATGGAACTGGTTTGGAGAGGAAGCAGAAATCTTGGACAAGATTCTGATATTTTCACTGGGGTACTTTACAATGGTTATAATCCACCTAAAGGATTTTGTTATGATCAATTCTGTACTGACAACCCCGTCCAAGATGACCCTAACTTGTATGATAACAATGTCAAGGACACAGTGGAAAGATTTGTTCAAACAACATGCGAGCAGGCCTCACACTACAAAACAAACCATATCATTTTGACGATGGGTTCAGATTTTATGTATGAAAATGCAAACTTATGGTACAAGAATCTGGATAAGCTGATTGAATATGTAAATAATGTAGGTACAAACCTTTTCCCTTCAAGTATTTAGTTATTCACCATTGATTTTCAAATGAGTAGTGTTTGATGGAAGTTTGGTAACCACATCTTTTATCATTTATAAAATTGTGTTGTTGTTCAGAAACAAATTAATTTTTCTGATTCTTAGTTTCAACTCAGCCTTTGATGTCGACAACAGCAAAGTGCATTAAACTGTGAGATATAACTGTTTTTTTAATTACCTCTTCCACAATGGTTATCTCTTTAATTTAACCTGAGACCAAGCCAAATATTAGCAGCTCTCGTACATTCTCTCTTACATTGATGCTCTTTCTTTTTTTCATCATGCCTGAAATGTTATATATTTACCAAGCAAAACAAAATAGAGCCTGATCTGTTATTATCAGTCTTTTATTTATTTTACACTCTTTGCTGTTAATGGCATCAAAGGCTGATGTGTTGCCCCTGAAAATGGAACAAGTTGTTAAAACAAGTGGATATAAAATGTCTGTTGTGATCACTCAGCTGACAAGTGTGGTGTAGTGTATGTAGTCCACTGATAACATGTTTTGGACAAGGAAAATTGAAGATATTTTAAGTGTTTTAATCAACTGAGAGAGGGTAAGAATGAATTTTCACAGGTGCCTTCACTTTATCATTGTGCAAGATTAGTTGCAGGTATAGTGGTGGATTCATGGATAGGGGAAGGGAGCTGAATTCTCTGTTACTACACCCATGAGGCTGGACGATTTTTACAGTAATTTATAAAGCTAATTTGTAGGATCATTTATAAAGGGCAATGTAGCTAAAAATTAATAGAAATTAAGGATCTGCTGAAGCAGGCTTTAAAAAACAAAGACCAATCACAGCACACTTTCTCTGGAAAGTGCATGGACCTTGAGAAACTTAGTGCAAAAACTGGGATGTGAGACTCCAGAAAATGTCAGCAAAGACAAAAAAGGTTTCCAAAAATGAAAAGCTCCTAAATTTCTTAGAACAAACTCTTCAGTTTTTGCTGATGAGGATAACATGCTTCCATGCTAGAGACTACCACCAAAATCTCATAGGAAAAATTACCACTGAGGTTAAATTTGCTGAACAGAAGTCAGCTTTACTACAAAAAGGATTTTTGTTACAACATACCGCCCTGCTGTTGCCTAATCTTAAGAACACCTTAAGATAAAATGGCATCTAATTCAAATCTAACTTTCACAAAGAGAAATATATAAAGAGCCTCCACTTTCGTACTTGTTTTAATACTAAGGTCATGTAGTACACTAGTGACTCGCATTTAGCCCTTATTTTTTACTTATGATTGGCCTTTTACTAAACAACCGCTTACTGCTGATTGGTTCTCTGGTAATTTGCACGTGATTGTCAACTGATATTTGCGAACAAAGAGAAAGGGATTTAACTGCTTGTTTCAGCAGATGTTTGTAGGGAAAGAATGCCTGACGAAGCCCCTAAGAACATCTGCATGATTGAGAGGCTAAGTGAAGGTGTAATGATGAAGTGTTTAGTACAGTGAAAGTTGGATCCAAATGTTTTTTTACTCATCCTGTGGCTGTGATTGTGATGTTGTTTTGTTTCTGATCAGTGTCTTAATGCCAGCTCTTTAACAGGAATATTAGCCATATTTACCCCCCTGTAATGCTGTATAGTGTTCATGGCCAGTGCCAGATCCAGACCTTGAGATAAGGGAGGGGGGGCCTGGTCATCCAGACCCTTACATAAGGAGGGGGAGGCCTAGTCTCCCAAAAGAATTTTTTGGCCCTTCGGGCTTCAGTTTGGTTTTAAAAAAAGGGGAGGCGGCCCCCCACGGGCCCCTTCCCTAGATCTGCCACTGATGGCTAAGCTTTATATATTTTGATCGGGATAAAATTTTGTGAGAAATGCTGCACTTAAATGTATAAACCTGATAAAGAACATGTTACCCTGTAAATGATTTGAACCCCAGCTAGAGGTCATATCATATTACAGGTAGCAGGTGTAGCCATGGATTGCACATGTGAGTGTTTTCAAATATGACCAGTTATTGTTGACACTGTGAATGATGTTTTAAAAATCTGTGCATCATCAGATTTGAAGTTAATTGTTACATCATTTATGGTTGATGATGTTGAACTCTGGTTTTTGACCTGATTGGTCAACTAAGAACATGTGGTCTGGTAAAACCCATTGGCTACTAGTATGAAAATTACAAGCTACATGTACCCTGGAAACAACAATAAGAAAGAAAGATCTCAGTTATTTAATACTTAAATGCAAGAAAGCTTGCCTAAAATTAAAAACTATAATGTTTTCTCCTTTAGGATGGCCGTGTGAATGCTTTCTACTCTACACCAACACTTTATTTAGATGCTCTTCACAAAGCTAATCAGACGTGGGAATTGAAGACTGATGACTTTTTTCCATATGCAGACTGTCCACATTGTTACTGGACTGGTTATTTTACCAGCCGACCAGCTCTTAAACGATATGTTCGACTCAACAACAATTTGCTTCAGGTTAGTTATTGCCCGATAATGTGCCCCCATAGTGTATTATGTTGTTAATTCACCCAATATGAAGGTAACATGCTGTTCAGACAAACAAAGAAAAAAGGACTGGAAGAATTAAGAAGATTGGAAAGATATTAGGTAGACTGACGAGGGAGTGAGGAAGTTACCTTTAGTGCTGTGTGATGGGTCTGTCTTACTGGCATTCAAACCTTTAACAGGTTCTGCACAAAATAGCAGTGGAACCCCCCCCCCCCCACCATGCAATATGATTTTGTGATGCAAAATAGCAAATTACATTATTTTTTATCTCACATCTCAAAATTTGACTTAGCTAGGGTTAGGGTTGACTTTTAATGCATGCCATCATATAAGTGTGGCCTACTTTATATCAATTCAGCTGCACTTATCAGTAAAATTCCTGGAGGTAATTTAATATTGCTTGTCAAATATTTCAGGTGTGCAAGCAGCTAGAGTTAGTCAATGGATCTGGAACTGGCAAAAATGGCCCAACTTCAGACACTCTGCGTCGAGCTGTGGGAGTAGCTCAACATCATGATGCTGTGAGTGGTACTTCCAAACAACATGTCGCTGATGATTATGCCAAACGACTCGCCATTGGTGCTGCTGAATGCCAGGTATGAAAGTCAAATCATTCTCCTGATAATTCGTAGTTTTTTAATTTAATTTTGGCCAAAAACTTCTTAAAGGTAAAAACTGAATGAATGAAATGATGTGGATGAGAGGACAACAGGCGTGTCCTCTTTACATTATTTAATGTAACATGTTAACAGTAAGCTCGGATGTCACCATACAAGGAAGCTACTGGCAGCCTCTATCAGTCAATTTATGACCTTACTCAACCCACCCACAGCCCATGATTATGGATGATGTGTGAAACTTCCCTCCTTTGTTTTGACCAGTAGTGTATGGTTCTTTTACGTCCCCTCCGACTTAAAACCACTCAATAACGCGTTCATCTGAATTGAGGTCTACAAGATGTTAAATCATGATCACAGCCAGTATTAGCCTGTTCCAGGCGTTCCGAGAGTGGAGCGCATCGCTAAGGAAGAGAGCAAGAAAAAAATAAGAAGGAAAAGAGGGAGAGGGAGAGAGGAGGGTACACTCTTATCCCGCTACCCCCTACCCCGCCCCCTTGTTATTTTTTTTTTCTGCTTACATCTCTTTGCACTGTCCCCATGATTTGAATGCCTGGAACAGGCTAAGCCAGTATCAACTCACCTTTGTTTAAAGACTTTGGTAGTTGGTCTGGCCGACATCCTGCTCGGCATACGGGTGCTCTCCCAACTGAGCTAACCGGGTTATAAATCCTTTTTTTTCCTTTTTTTGTTTGTTTCATTTTTGTCATGGCCTTTTATTGTTTAAAACACCTTTTTCGTTTTTTCACCGTTGTGTAAGGCTCTGACTGAAACTGTTTTGTGGAAGAATATTGAAGAATGTTTGTGGCCGGTTATTTCGGTTCATGAGAATGAATGCCTGTTACATCTTGCGGGCCTATTACCGACAGGAAGTCGGTTAACTGCACTTTTATTTATGTAGCTTTCTGTTCTCTTTCAAGATTTTGTCTCTACGTGTTCAAGAGTTCAAAGATCCTTGTATGGTTAGAGTGTCATAACGCTCTCTTGAAATACAACTTGTAAAGTTACTGTTTTGAAGAGTTTCAATTAATTTCAACGTGAATTTATTTAAACACATTTCCCAACAATTATGGCCTTTTATGATTCAACGATTTGTAAAAAATACCGCAGAACTTCTATCATGATCACCGTCATTATAAAAAAAAAACATTGGATAATGCAATTCTAGAGCTCTGATTGGCTTAGCCATCATGGTATATGAGCCATTATACCATGCTCTCCAAATATGGTAACTGTACGAGTCTGCTCAAAATTAAAAACAAGCTGAAAATCAGTTGTTTTTACAAATAAAGTAGGGAAGAATTCTCGATATTTTATGGGCGTTTTTAATAAAACAATTATTCCACTCGCACTTGTTGGATATGAGACGATTATAGCCAACTCATACCCAACGTTCGCTCGTGGAATAATTGTTGATTGACATGTATCATCATCATTATCACAGTCTTGTTTTCTTCACCGTCATTAAAAAATTTAATTTTTACCAACTTAGTTGATTTAAATCTCTTTACGTTTTTTTTTGACAAACAACACTAATAGTTAAGGAAATACAACTCTAACATCCAAAATAAATCTAAATGCCAGTTTACTTTATGTTACCCTGTTGTTATTATTATCATCACGTCACCGACATTATCGTCGTCATCATCATTGCTGTGATCATTATTGTCTTTCCCATAATCGTCAAAACCATCATCATTAACAACCAATATCACCATCATTTCATCACTACGTGTACGCAGACCATATAACAAGCCTTAATTGTTTGTGTGTTGTTTGCAGGACTTGATCGCTGATGTCCTCGGCAAATTTACAGTGAAAAACTCTGGAACTCAGCCCCCTGATTTGAAGTTCTGTGACCACCTTAACATCAGCGTGTGTGACGTCACTGAGCAAAACAAGTCCTTTACTGTGACGGTGTATAATCCTATTGCACGTGACGTAACTACTGTGCTTCGACTTCCGATAGCAAGCAGCGCAATGGCTGTTTATGGACCCCATGGAAAATCGATCAAAAGCCAAATACTGCCAATCTCTGACGCCACGAAACAGCTCCGTAAAATTCAGAAACAAGCGAGTACCTCTTCCTTTGAAATTATTTTCAACGTCAAAATTCCTGCTCTCGGCTTTGCCACCTACTTTGTGAACTCAACCACGTCGTCTCGTCTAAGAGACTTGTTCCGAGCTCCCGAGAAAAAGTTCTACGCAGATGCCGACGAAATGTCCATCGAGAATGAATTTATTAAGCTTTCGTTTACGTCTAAGACTGGTGATTTGATAAGCATGACCGATAAAAGCTCCAAGGTTACCACCGCTGTGAAACAGGCTTTCTACTGGTACAACGCGAGCATTGGAAACAAACAATCCAAGCAGCCCTCCGGAGCCTACATCTTCAGACCAAACAAAAGTGAACCGATCCTAATCTCACAGGGACGGAAGACAGAACTCTTCAAGGGTCCCCTGGTGCAGGAAGTGCGTCAAGTAATATCTCCTTTCGTCAGTCAGGTGATTCGACTTTACCCTGGTCAGCGGCATGCAGAGTTTGAGTACACAGTTGGACCCATTCCCATCAGCGACAATTTGGGCAAAGAGGTGATCACTCGCTTTGATACTGATATCAAATCTACGAAGCTCTTTTACACTGACGCAAATGGCAGGGAAATGCAAAAACGCGAGTTAAATTTCCGTCCCACGTGGAAGCTGAACGTTACAGAGCCAGTTGCTGGCAACTACTATCCAGTCAACAGTCGAATATACATCAAGGACGACGCTAAACAGTTAACAGTCCTGACTGAGCGTTCCCTGGGTGGGTCCAGCCTTATGGAGGGCTCCATGGAAATCATGTTGCACAGACGTCTGCTTGTAGATGACTTAAGAGGCGTAGGCGAGGCCCTAAACGAGCCTGGAATCTCCGGTAAGGGCTTGATTGTCCGAGGGAAACTGTGCCTAACTCTAGCGCCGCCCCAGTCCTCTGCTGCTCTTCATCGTGAACTCGGCGAGCTGATGTTGCTCGAGCCTGTGCTTGCTTTCGCGCCAAACAGCCTCACTTTCAACAAGTGGACGAGCCAATATAACTCCTTGCACAGCGGTCTAAACCGTGAGCTTCCCGCTAACGTGCATCTGCTGACCTTAGAAACCATGGGCGACTCAGCGCTGATCAGAGTGGAGCATCAGTACGAGGCTGGCGAGGACGCTAAGCTGTCGCAGCCAGTTAACATTTCACTTGAAGGTCTGTTTACTGATTTTGAGATTGAGTCCATGACGGAAATGAACCTGTCTGCAAATCAGCTTCTGAAGGATAAAGAACCTCTTCACTGGAATATTAAAACAAGAAAGGAAGCAGGAAAGAAGAAAAAGAAGATGATTTCACGGGCGGCCACTGATTTAAACGTGCATCTGACACCCATGCAGATTCGCACATTTAAAGCTGTCGTTAAACGTCACAGCAACACATTATCGCGTTATTATAAGTACTAAGTTCGCCTGAAATACACAGATAACGCTTTTTGATAGTTCTAAACTACCATTTTGCTTTATTGATATATAATACTTTTGTTTTTACAAAGTTTCGTAAAATCCTCACAATCCTTTTGTATGAAAATTGTAAAAGCGAATGAATAAATAATTACAGTGATTAAACATCTGTGCTTTACTTTGAAAATCCCTTAACTTTTATCCTTGGCAGCTTGAATTATAGAAAATGCGAGAAAGTCTTAATAAATGAATAAGAAAACTTGCAGGAAGCGCAGAATTTAACATTTAACTGTCGTATCTTCCTCGATAGCGAATTTAAGCAGCGACGTTTTTAAGACACACACGTCAACTGGAAGTGAGCGTTTCTCTCTTTTGATACACCTTAACGCAACCAAATTTGTTTTGCTCAGTGCCTTTACTCGTATAGAGACGATTTGCCCAAGAATGTGTTCAAAATTACGGCCGAAGAAGTCCACTTCCGGTTCACTTGCGCCGCTTAAAAACGTCTTTGCTTAAATTCCCTAATAAGGAGCTTTGCCGTCAATGAAGGAGAAGGCAGCGAAAGCGTCACTGTACTTTAAAACGAATTCACGTTTTTTCAATTTTTGTCGCGCTGATATATTCCAATTCGTTGAAAATGTCAAATCTAGGCGTATTTGTTTGGAGTCTAAAATTCTTGTGAACTAGAAGTTAGAGTATGTATGACTGGCGGTTTTGAAATTTGCGGTCCAAACCAGTGGGAATTATTTCGGCGGCAGGGAGAACTGAAATTTGATCTTGAAAATTAAAAAAAGTCCAGGCCGCAGTTGTTCAAAAGGTGGATAACGTTATCCACCGGATCAGGGGGGGCCCCACGACTTAGCGAAATTTCGTGTACCTATGATCCACCGATTTATGACATCACATCCGGTGTCAGAGTTGTTGTTCTGTTTTCGCGCGAAGCACAAAGATGGACGCCCAATGCTATTTGGTTTCCTCGTTATTTTTAGCCACAGGCTAACGGAATTATGTATCTTGAATGCCGAGAATATTAAGAAGGTATATAGCCGGCCTTTCAAGCAAATGTCATGACCAAACAAAGAAGTTTTAGTATTATTTTAACGATAAATATCATGCAGCTGCGAGGAATGTCATGGCGAGTCTTGCGATGTTTCAAAACGAGTGTCTTTAACGTTTTGCGACTTTTGCGGCCTCTGATTTAGAGAAGTCATCAATCAAAATATAATTTCCTAAGCGGAATAGAATGGGGAAAACGCCGATGGCCACAGTTTAAAGTGTTCACCGCTGGAAGGCTGGATCACGCCCCGTAAAGTTGCAGAAACTTCCACTCAACTGCATGGTTTTGAGGAATGTCATGGTGAGTCTTTCGCTGTTTGTAATCGAGCGTCACTCAAGAGTTTGGCTTTCGCGGCTTCTGATTCATCAAAGTCACCAATCAAAATTTCCTATCCTGAGCGAAATTCCGTGGAGAAAAAGCTTATAGTCACAGTTTAAGGTGTTAACAGCTGGAAGGCTTTATAACTTGATGTAAAGTTGCTGCAAGTGATTAGTCTTCTGCTGTTCGAAGACCCTCTGGCATGATGTCGCATACATAAGGTTAGTAGGTTTGCTGATTTTTCTTTTAGTGCACGTGAGAGAATTACAAGGAGCGTAGAGTAGCGTAATATTAGAGTTATTCAATGTTAGAGCGTGAGCTTTTAATAGTTAAGAGAATTAGATAATTTTTTAAATGATTGATGAAAGGGGAATTCTTAAAGAACAGGTGGTTACTATTAGAAAAGGGCAGTAAAACATGCGAAAGAACTACCCTTCTTCTCACAGCACTTTCTACTGGATCTCTAACACTGTATTTTATTTTGTAAGAAACACACAAAATAGAAAAAAATGTGACAGAGAATAGACCGTTTGCTTTGGGAGGTGGTGCCCCAGGAGAGGTGGAGATATTAAGAGGGCCTACACCAAGAAGAACAATATTATAACTAAAACAATAATCTTGTTGATCAATTATTATTACTAGTAGCCTTTTTTGAGTACGATAGTATACCAGAAAGATACCACATGCCTGCAATAAAAAATATTGCTGTGATCATAATTTATTGTTTTAGAGGGAGGCATGCAAGGTTTTTGCTTAGGGGATTTCAGGGGTGGTAACAGCACACCTACACTGTATGACAGAGTGCACTGTTGCTTATGCGGGATTGTGAAACTTAATGACAGCAAACTTAATTTGCACAGCTAAGCAAAATTGCATTGCCAGTTATTTTCTCTCTGTGTGGTAGGAGATAGACAGTTCAATTACATGTGAAGGACTGGAAGTATATTTTTTGCCAATTTTCCCTTGCCGAGCCTTAAAATCCCTATTGTAAGACAGTTGTGCATAAGGGATATTTGCATTATTTGATTCTAGGATCCTTAAAATTTGTAATGAGAGGGGGTCTTCATGGCCAAAACAAACAAAAAGTATTTTATATGAAACTTGAATGAAATTTCTACCTGGTAGGGAGTTGTTGGGAGAAAATGTCCTCCCTGGAAAAAGGAAGGATGTTTTTTGTTCTGTAATATGAAAATTTCATCTTAAGACTTGCACTTTTTGTTACTAGAAACAATACATGTAAGCGATGGAACCAAAATTCGAAGGTTACTGCAATAATTCACTTCAGAAGAATGGTTTTTCTGTTTCCTAATAACAATGTTTTTACCCTGTAACTTTTTAATAAGGTTGACAGTGGTCTTCTTTTATTACAATAATGAATGGCATGCCTGAGGGGGAGGGGTATGTACCTGTAGCTGGTGGGGCAAAAGGGAGTATCCAACAGAGAGTTCAAACCTTTTTAGGACAAACAGTCACCCAGTGCAGCTTTGAGTGAGCCAGTGAACCTTTTTTTTTCTTTTGGTCATACATGGACAGTATTTTTATTTTTTGCTTTATACTTCAATTTAAATTTTTTCCTGTGTTTTTGGGTGTGAAAATGTATGATAATGAGTATGACACAAAGGAAACTAAAATTATCCTGGGGTAAAATTGAACCATAATAATAATGATATACAGCTGTGTATAATTAGTATGTATACAACAGTTTTTCTTCTAGTGTTGAAGGAAATACTGAAATTTTATTCATCTACTTTATTTGATTGATCAATGATATTATTATTGTTCTAAAAAAAAGAAACATCAAAATATTTTCAATAAATTACATGTATGAATTTTGGAACCTGCAAACCAGCCCTGAGACATTCAAGCTGTATTTATTTCCTTTTTCCAAAAAAATATCCACATTCCTTGTTATTGACTAACGTCCTTTGATCCTGTATTTGGCTCAAAATCTTAGTGCTTAGATTCACAATGCATTTTTGATTCTTTTCCAGTATCTACTGAAAAATACAGTCAAATATATACCATCTCTTCTTAGTTGTATCCTTGACAACAGGCTTTCAATGCAATGTTCTTAACACACAATCCCCCAACAAGTGAAGGTCTAGGAAATATTGGGTAAATGTAGATAATTATAAACATCTTTTTTGTGTCAAAAAGTGTTTACACTCCTATTTCAATCTTCAAACGGCTTGATTTGCATAAAAAGAGTGTTTTTTTATTGTTCAGTAGCTCTCGGCTCAAGTTCATATCTTGATCCCATCAATGTATCTTCAGTTTTTACCAGAGGTTTCAGTGGTTTCAAAACAAGCCAGTGACCAATGGAGTTCCATCGGCTACTTCATTGTATGTTGCCAGCAATTCCAGTGCCCCCAGCCTCCAGATTCGGCTGCCTACTTTAAAACATTTTGAAACCCCTAAAGGTTATCTACTGACGGTGAGCTAGTATAATTTTACAAAGGAATCCTACCAAAGGATCAGAAAGCCAAGCCAAGTAGTGTAGGATAAAGACTGATCATCTCAAAACCCACTCCCTATTCCATAGCACATACCTGTATAGAAGTACCATAACCTTCTCCCTGGGTGTTAAAGTAACAGTAAAGAGGGGTTTCAGGTGTAGCCTCTTGTCTTTGTTTTATTTTTCTGATTTGCTACAACCTTTGCTCCTCTGTAGGGAAAGATGGTTTGGCAAGAGAAAAGCAGAAGACAGTTTGATCAAAGGATTTATTAATTCACATTTTGCTATTCCATCTGTTAAGAGGATTTTCTAACCAGGCCCGGGTTGCTCGAAGCATGGTTAGTGCTAACCAGCATTAAATACCATGGAAACCTATACATTTTGATACCTCTTAACTAACGGTTAGCGCTAACCAGGCTTCGAGCAACCGGCCCCAGATCATTAAAATAGTCTGGAATTTATTAAAGCTGAAAATAAAAATACATGATGTTCTTGTGGTTCCTTTAAAAGACAGCCTTAAATAAATTGCAGGTCTGAAAAATGGAGTTGTAAATAAGCTCATCTGGCTATGTTAATTTTTGATAATCTTTTTTTCCATCAAATTTAATTACAAGTAAAAACCTGCAACCAAGAACCTGTATTTTCCCAAGTTAGCCTAAACAAGTCAGGTTCTTAAAGAAAAACTAATTAGCACAGATTTAGGCTATTTAGGTTCAGTCTCAAATAGATCCTTATTTTCTGAAAAAAAAAATACTTTGTAGCTTTGAGCTAAAAGTATTTAGTGGCATTCAGCTCTTTCCTTAGTATATGTAAAACCTGTACGCCATCACATTGCAGTCAGAGTAATAATAAATATTATTAGACACCTATGTCTCAAAAGAGGACCCTGAATGTTGACTTATCTTACTTTCCCAAGTGTACACTGTGCAGAAGCTTTTTCTAAGAGATTTTATAAATAATGGTAATAGGACTGAGGGGAGTCCAATTCAGTCTGTAATCATACAAGTGTTGCAAACTTGGACAACCGCGAAGCAGGAGTCAGATTTGTTTAATTGTGAGTATGATTACAGATTGAATTGGACGACACATAGTCCTGTTACCAATTAATAATTATAACCGTTACAATTTCCAAGAAAATAGATGCATTCCTTTTTGGTGAAAGAGTGTTTGTTCATACCAAATGTCCAATGTAAGGGAAAATATCACTGGTGGAGACACTGCCTAAATGTTGCATATTCATCCATTTTGGATTAATCCCCAGTTTGTTTGGGTAAGTGATTGTTGCTATGGTTATCATGATAACTTCTGTGATTGGTGGATTTAGCTGAGTGCATTTAATATGATTGGCTAACATAACTGTCCGATTACAGGCAACTATACAAAATGATTAAAGAAAAATAAAGCAGTTAATGCACCAATCAAATTTGATGAAATTGTAATGGTTATGATTAATAACCTGTTTCAAATTTGAGTGCTCTTTTATAAGACAGCCTAACTGGAAAATTTTAGCCTGACAGGTTCTTAAAAACCAGTTTCTCAGTTGTGGATTTTTCCTGTATCCTTGTTGAGCTTAATACTGCACATCACTATGCTGGGTGTCAGCCAATCCCTTTTTTGTTTCTCCATGTCAATGAGGTCAGATAGGGATTTACATTCGGTCTTCTAGACCATGGTGCCTTTAATAGAAAGCTTTCTTCTCCTAATCATCATATTAACCATCCTTGACTCTGACTGATTAATTGAGGGATGAAGAACACTAAGGGATGAAGTTGTCATAACACAACCACCAACTCCTTTCCACAGGAGGAACAGAATGCTTACGGATGGAAAATAAACATGAGAAACTGACTGAAGTATAGAGAGTATTCACATGACGTCACGGTGGCCATATTGGTGTCCCAAAACAATGAAAAAGAGACCATGTTGGTGTCCCAAACTAATAAGCCAAGTGAGTGAATACTCTCTATTAAATTCAAGGTTAGTTTGGTTTCCTATAGTTGCATCTAGGGTGTTTGCCTTCGTATCTCCAAGGGAAATATGTGCAGCACAGCCTCACCCCTCCTCCCAGAAACCTTGATTTCTTCAAAGCTGCTTAGTGCAAGATCATTAGTTTCAGTCTTTCCTGTGAAGTTTTTTAATTCTTACAAAAAAAACTACAGTTAACACAGTCGTCTAGTTAAAATTTGCTGATCCCTGACAAGAAAGTGAATGTCAGGGAAACAGACACTTAGCCTTGAGGTCCTTGAAAGAGAGTTGGCATGTAAAGTCAAGAAATGTTTTACCAAGGACCAGCTTCGAAGCACACTACTGTACACTGGCCTAGACACTGTCAGAGGATTCCATCTAAACAGAATTGACATCCTGAACCAGCTCAACATGATTTCAGTGTCTTCTGTTGCTGCAGATTTTCCATAAACCAGAAAAGTGTATTCCTCGAAATGTCAGCATTCTTCCTTCCTTTTAACTTATTTGACAGTGAGTTGTACTTAACATTAATGTTTTATGGCTCTGTAACAACATTTCTGTCCTCATGGACTTTCACCTCTCTTTACAAGTTGTGTGGTAGATATACTTTTTAATACTTCTTGATATTCTCTTGTTTGTGCTCTTCTGTCATCTATTTTTGTCTTCCCAGCTAAGCAACATAAAATACATAACTTAAACATTAATGCCCAGAGGACTAGCCTGTGCCACAGACAGAACTAAACTTCTGGTTAAGTCCCCCTGTGAGACAGCACTGAAATCCTGCTTCTGGACACCCCGTGGCCCACCTGTGAACTAGCACTTGCATATGTGCTATGATTGGCCTCTTAAAAATACCATTATCAGTGTGCCAATCAGGTTGAAGGGAATATTGAAACACATTGTGACAGGCAGCCCAAAATATTGGCACGGCTTTGCAGATATTACTAACCGGCAATAGATTATGTCTGCGACACAGGCTACACTGACAACCAGACTTACAGTGTAGGATTTAAATATACAGCTGTTTCGAGAAAGGTTGTCGGAAAAAGTGCACGCGACAATCCCGAAAGGCATTGTGGGTGGTTTTAAGTTCACTGTTCTTTAAAGAAATTTGAAAGAATTGGTACGAAAGGCCGTGGAAATGTGTTTGCGAGTGCTAAAGGAAAGCAACAAAAGTAGGTTCGACAGTTACAGTCGTCAGAAACAGTGTATTGATCATATCCCACATTACCTTTCGGCATTGTGGCGTGCACATTTTTCCGACAACCTTTCTCGAAATAGCTGTATATTGTTTATAAATTCAAAAGTAAACATATATTGAAGTCTTTAAAAATACACAAATTCATTTTTTATACCTTAGATAATCGTGAGATGAAATAAGGTGCAGTACAGCATTATGAATGACCCTAACTGACACTTAATTCATAGCATGCAATTTACATCAAGAAATACAAGTAATTACCAAGCCAAAATATGTGTTTTGCTGCAGGAAACTTCTAACGTGTTCTAAAGTAACTAGACCTCTTATTGAGTCTCATATTACAGCTCTAGTGATCCCTTCAGACCTTCAAACCTCTAAAACAGTTAAAACAGCTGTTTTGTTTTTCACTTTAATTTCATTCTTTTTTGATTTACTAATTAATTACATAACTATAATCACTGTAAATCGTAGTATTTTTTTTTTCAACTGTAAAGGTCAAGAACCAATCAACACATGTTCGGGAGCGATAAATTTTTAAATAAGTGTTGTAGTGATCAGTTAAGATAAGGAGTAATTTTTGCGTTACACTTGCAAGCTTAGAAAAAAAGGAAGGGCACAAACTTTCTTGATTTCTCTCAGATAATGACAAGTTGGACTACTTTTGGGCTTAAGGCTCGTTCTAAACATAAATCTTCAAAGGCAAATTAAATGCTAAAAATCCAACACTAACCTTCCAGAAGCACGCAACATGTGACTATTTCGAAATTAGTTGAGTAGAGCTTTCAGCAACTTTACGTCGAGTGGCAAAGCCTTCCAGCTGTTAACACCTTAAACTGTGACCACAGGCTTTTTCTCCACGGTATTTCGCTCAGGATAGGGTATTTTGATTGATGACTTCGGTGAATCAGAAGATGCAAAAGCCAAAGTCTTGAGTGACGGTCTATTAGACAGAGAAAGACTCACCATTAAATTGCTCAAACCGTACAGTCGAGAAGAGCTTTCAGCAACTTTACGTCGAGTGCCAAGCCTTCCAGCTGTTAACACTTTAAACTGTGACCATAAGCTTTTTCTCCACGGTATTTCGCTCAGGATAGGCAATTTTGATTGGTGACTTCGATGAAGCAGAAGCCGCGAAAGCCAAACTCTTGAGTGACGCTCGATTACAAACAGCGAAAGACTCGCCATGACATTCCTCAAAACCATGCAGTTGAGTGCAAGTTTCTGCAACTTTACGGGGCGTGATCCAGCCTTCCAGCGGTGAACACTTTAAACTGTGGCCATCGGCGTTTTCCCCATTCTATTCCGCTCAGGAAATTATATTTTGATTGATGACTTCTCTAAATCATAGGCCGCAACAGCCGAAAAACGTTAACGACACTCGTTTTGAAACATCGCAAGACTCGCCACGACATTCCACGCAGCTGCATGATATTTATCATTAAAATAATACTAAATCTTCTTTGTTTGGTCATGACATTTGCTTGAAAGGCCGGCTAGATACCTTCTCAACATTCTCGGCATTCAAGATACATAATTCCGTTAGCCTGCTGGTTAAAATAACGAAGAAACCAAATAGCATCGGGCGCCCATCTTGGTGCTTCGCGCGAAAACAGAGCAGCAACTTTGCAACCGGATGTGATGTCATAAATCGGTGGATCATAGGTACACGAAACAAGTACTAGGCGCTATTGGAGTCGTGGGCCCCCCCCTGCACCGGATAAATCACTATCCACGGGATAGCGCACTCGGTTTCGCTTACACTTATCCGACACTGGGGCGAATAGGCGACAGGACGGAGCAACGAAGCGACGAGTCGAACATTTTTTCCACGATTTGCCTTCAGACTGTTGGGTGATAAGGTATTTTATTGTTACATTTCTTCCAGTCAATTCTAAGTAGTGGTGGTGATAACCAGTTGATAATCAACGATATTTCTTGAGGAGACTGGAGAACAACAGGCAGTGAAATGGATTATCAGTCTGCGGACACCACTTGACCATTAAATAACGAGGAAGAACCCTTTTTGTCACCATGCTCGTCACATACTAGCAACCTCACTCCTACCTGTCGTTTCCAATGGTTAGTAACAATGAATCCTGAACGAAACATGTGGACGTTTTTTGGATCGTTTTCTGTCAACACAGCGAAAAACGGCTTTATAACGCGGAGTGTCCCAGATTTTGCGATGGTCCGTTTTTCTCGTCTGCTTAAACGCTTTGATTGTATAAAATCTGTGTTCAAGTAAAAACTAATGACTAAAATGGACACAAGTTCAGTTATTTGTCTTTTCCTCAACTTGGTAAAAAAGGCTCACGATATATAAACGGTGGTAAATTAACCACTTAGTTATCAACGCAATTTATAAAACCACAATTTTGTGTCTACTTATACTCTCTTACCCACCTAGCACTACAGTTTCTTTCGAAACGGATCCCCTCACTCTGTCGAGAGCCTAATAAAAGTATTTCAAACCTTAATTATTAGTTGGTTAATAATCCAAGCCACATTTGGCAAACAGAACCTAAAAGTTTTCAATTAAGAACCTGTTCAGCTAAAATTTGCCACAATAGACCCCCTGTATGAATAACTTGTTAGCCTAAAGCTTAAAACAGGTTCTTATTTTCAAATGAATTACCATCTCAATCTATGGTTAAATTGAATGCTAAGTTTGGTGTAGAGTGCTTTTACCATTTTAACTGTAATAAAAGTAAATAAGAGCTCAATGCAATTGGACGATCATGTTTGTTATGTTTTGAAGGAGGACTTCAAAATTCATTAGGACCAAGGTTTTTAATCGTCATTTTTACATGAACACTTATTTGGTGTGCAGATTCAGTTTAAGGCACTTGGTTGGGTACTGCCAATTTCTTTTAGCTACATTACATTTAAGTACCCAAATAAAAGTTAATTTCATAAGTTCTGAACGAAACCAGCGTTTTAAAACTGCTCTCGAAAGAACTGCTTCCAGGCACCGTTTATGATTATTGTCTTCTCGCATAGTATCGTTTTCGCTTGACAGTCTGTAAGACTAAAGAAAAGAAATCATTAGACAAAAAAAAATCTATGAAGGTAAAAAATGGTTGTCTTTGAGTCCTACATGGGACATAACCTAAGCTGGCCCATGAATGACTAACAATCTCGTTCGAACACGTCCAATGTTGTAGGAGAGAGTTCACGGCTTTGTAACAAAGAATCATTCATGAATATAACCACAAGACAGACATACTTATCAGCTTGTGAAGGGTCATGACCGGAAAGAAGAAAAGAAAAGAAAAACTGGTGACGTGACCCCGTCAGTAGGTAATGAAAAGTCTGTCTTCTTTGTTTGTCACATGCTTTTGTCACGAGAAAACTCCCCTGTCAGAGTCCTCATCGGCGTTCGGATACAAACCGCTCGTTTTTGAAAAAAATTTATTGATCTAATACTTCAGCAGTTTTTACGAAGATTTTACGAAACCATATGTTTTCCTCTGTGTTTTTCGTAACCTTTTTTGTTCTCGGCTCAGCCTTTGAGTGCAGGTTTAATGGAACAGTGAAGGATGAAGAAAAACTTCAGGTTCATCTTGTACCGCATACCCATGATGACGTAGGATGGCTGAAAACTGTGGATCAATATTACTACGGATCTAAGAACTACATTCAACAAGCATGTGTACGGAATATTTTAGATTCCGTTATCTCTCAGTTACGTGAAAATCCTTCCAGACGGTTTATTTACGTAGAAATTGCATTTTTTGAGAAATGGTGGAACGAACAAAGCGATGCCATGCGAGCGGAAGTGAAGAAACTTGTACAAGAGAAAAGGCTGGAGTTTATAAACGCAGGTTGGTGTATGAACGATGAAGCTGCCACACATTACAACGCAATTATTGATCAAATGACTTATGGACTGAACTTTGTGGAAAAGACATTTGGATCGGATGCAAGACCTCGAATAGCCTGGCAAATCGATCCATTCGGTCACTCATCTGAACAAGCATCAATCTTTGCACAAATGTCATTCGACGGATTTTTCTTTGGCCGTATCGATTATGGTGACAAAAGTCTTCGTCTGAAGCAGCAAAGAATGGAAATGGTTTGGAGAGGAAGCAGAAATCTTGGACAAGATTCTGATATTTTCACTGGGGTACTTTATAATGTTTACAATCCACCTAAAGGATTTTGTTATGACCAATTTTGCCATGATAGCCCAATCCAAGATGACCCTAATAACAAGGATAACAATGTCAAGGACACAGTGGAAAGATTTGTTCAAACAGCATGCGAGCAAGCCTCACACTACAAAACAAACCATATCATTTTCACGATGGGTTCAGATTTTATGTACGAAAACGCTAACGTATGGTACACGAATCTGGATAAGCTGATTAAATATGTAAACCAGGTATGTGCAGTTTAGCTTTCTTCATGCTAAGATTCAAATGCATGCATTGCCTGCATTTGACAGCTGGGGAGTAGCTAGCCTGTGCCAGGCTCTCAGATAGTATAGTGGGAACGTATTGAAACGAGCAAAGCGAAAATAAGACGCGCACGACTTGGTAAAGGGGGCGGTGGCGGCGGGAAAAATGGGAGAGAGAGCCTGTTAGCATTTAGCCTGTGCCAGGCTCTCAGATAGTATAGTGGGAACGTATTAAAACGAGCAAAGCGAAAATAAGACGCGCACGACTTTCCACCACCATCTCGGAGCCTGGAACAGGCTAGGGAGTAGCTGATAACTCTCCAGTGGTACGTACAGCTCTCTCTTGGGGGATGGTCTTACAAGCGTGTCCTTCATACACCCAGGGGGGGGGGGGGGGGTTCTCCTTTATATAAGCCATAGACGTGTGTGCCGCCCCAAAGGGTAGGGCTTTGGCGTTGTTTTGGTCTGAAAACGGGTATAGATTTTGCCCATGCGAATCGGGCATGGTTTACAAAGGAGCTACGGTTGTGAATCAGTGTGTTCGTCGTTTCAATTCCAAATTTGAATGAATAAGAATAGCCTGTTCCAGGCGTTTGGATAGTAGAGCGCGGCGGTCAGTGGGGAACGAGTTAAATTGTACACCAGGAAAAAAGGGGGGTGAACGAGGGAGGGCAAGAGTGAAGGAACGCCTGTAAATATTCGTAACAAAGGGTCGTTAAGGTATACTGGATTTCAGTATACCCTCTTATTGGTCGATTATGACACCTTCTGCTAACACTCGAGCACTGATGACACAGGGGTGGATCTAGGGGGAGGGTGCAGGGGGTGTGCACCCCCCCCCCCCCCGAGATGACCTGCGGTTTTCTAATACAAGTGGTATTCGTTGCGCCTCTCGTAGCCATAATGAAACTAAGCTTAAGCGACTTGGAATAACAGCAGCAACAGCCATAGGTTGGGGACAGGAGGAAGGGATGGACGAAGACACGGCATTGTGGAAGGAAGGTGTGCATGTGAGATCATTCACGGCAGCCCAAAAAGGCAAAAACATCTTATTTGAAAGATAATTTAGCCGCAATAAAAAGATTAATGCTCTAACAGATGTCACAGAAAATGAGTACTTAACTGCATCTAGAATCAATTCAGAAACAACCCGCAGGAAATAATTGCCAGTATACATGACTGACCGTCTTAATGTTTGACTCAGGGCGGCAGAAATTAGATTTGCTTAGTGCTTAGTAAAAAGAAGGAAAACCTATGATGTTGTTTATTGAAAGCTAACTCAAAGGTCACGTTTCACAATATCACGAGCTTTTTTTTATGGGTCTTGTCTATTCTGTCAACACTTTGTAGTTCATGTAACAGTTACGCGGTCGGCGGTCAATTAAGGGCGGAAAGAGCTCTGTAAGGGAATGTTTACAGGCGCTTCCTCCCCCTTTACCCGTCTAGTCTCCCCTCGTTTTTTTTCTTCGTGAATTTTTCTGCCGCACCCTACTATCTGAACGCCTGGAACAGGCTAGAATAAGAAAGAAAGGGTAATTGCGAATTCGAAATTGATTTTAAGAAATCTTTTTGTTGCGGTTTTAATCTCAGCAATAATGACATAATTTCTGGTCATGTTGCGTTTTGTGACCACCTCCAGGTCTGAATATGGATTTTAGAGGCAAGGTCTGAAACGTGTGTGGAAAATGACATTTTTGGTCTGAAACAGGGTCAGGATTTAGAGAACCGTGTGACTCACCCTCACCAAGAATTCCCAGGAGTACTTCTCGGGTTCAGACAGCAGTTTCGTGTCCTGCAATACGTGCGTATTTTCAGGGGCGAATAAAAGCGAGTAAAGCTGCGTGTTTTAGTTCGTAATGCCGTGGCCTCCATCTTAGATTGCGGGTGACCAGGGGTCCTTTTAGTCTATTGTTAGTCTATTGTTGTTTGCATTTAAGATCAAAGTTTCAGTGATGGTTTCAATAGATTTGCAGATCACGTGATAAAACTACCGGTCAACAAAACAAATTGAACTGGCTTGTTAGCTAAGACCTAGCCTGTTCCAAGCTCCGAGATAGTCGGGTTGGAACAGACTAGCTAAGACCCGATCTTTTAGTTACCAGGACTTTCGAGAAACCGGTCCCTGAACAGGCTGAATCCTCATCTCCAGTTTGAGGCAAAAGTCAGCTTTTCGAAAGCGGTCTGTCTGATCTTCGATGGATCTCGCCCTTATTCCATAACCTTATTAGTATCATTTCTCGTTTTATCACTGATGAAGAAATTGCTATTCTTAGGTTAGACGTCAAGGTGAAAGACGGAGGCAGATTTAATGTTGTGGTGGCGCAAGTAAAAGCATTTGCGCACCTGACGAAAACGCCCGCAATGTATGCTAGCATTTAAGAATTTGGCATGTTGAAAAATCGGGAATGAGCAATGCACTTTGTTTAAAAAAAAAAGAAATTCTGAGAATGGTTTAAAGGAATTGGATTTTGTCTCAGTGAGTATCTTTGTCTGGCTACAGCTATGAGAATAGTGATGCGAACATTAAGCGTGACGGCAAAACTCAAGAGTTAGCATCAGTAATGCTGTCTGAGCAGAATTAGCAGTTGTTTTGGGCAGCAAAATTTAATAAATGCGTTATGAATAAAATGCGCGGGAAACTTGTTTAATTTTTGCTGACTATGTTCAGGCAAGTACTAGTAATGACGTCACAACACCATAAGGTCCATTTGACAGTTTAGCAAGCCCATTAGAAACGGCTAATGTCTTCTATTTAGCGCTAAAAATCGGACATATAAAAACAAAACACACACACATGCACAAAGAGGAGCTGAAAACTCTTTATCTCAATTTTGCAACAATAGAAATGTGGTGGTGATGGTGGTGGAGAGAAAAAAAACTGCCCAAAAAACTACTAATTCTGCTCAGACACCACTAGCGGCATCGTGTTTAATCGCAATATCCAGTCAGTCAGACCGAATCATTTTTGCCAGCTTAGTATAAAGTATAGAGCTATAATAAACCTGACAACGTACAGCTAAATTTTACACTACAGGATTAGCTCAAATGGTAGAACACTAACCCCAGTTGTTCAAAAGGTGGATTAAGCTATCCACCGGATAAATCATTATCCATCGGTGGTTTTCCTAATATTTGTCCACATAGCGCTATCTATCGTTTAGTAACTGTCTTTACGCTGCAAACGGTCTGACCTTTGTGCAGCTGGCTGATTACCTCGTAGAAATGGAGGTACCGTGTCTACATACAACGACACTTTTTAATAATGTTGCCGTCAATTTTGTTGAGTTCTGCAAATAATACGTTTAACTACGTTATTTTCGTCTCCATTCTTTATTTCTTTTTAGGACGGTCGTGTGAATACCTTCTACTCGACTCCGACACTTTATTTAGATGCTCTTCACAGTGCTGATCAGACATGGGAATTGAAGACTGATGACTTTTTTCCATATGCAGACTGTCCACACTGTTACTGGACTGGTTATTTTACCAGCCGACCAGCACTTAAACGATATGTCAGACTCAACAACAATTTACTTCAGGTACTAAAACTCTACTGCAGGGAACAGGTGTATAAATCTTCTTAAGATAGCTATCTGAATCATGAACACCTCTGGATTTTTTTGCGTCCAGTTGGTTCTTTAGCTAGGTTGTTAACACAATTCTAAAAAATCGTGACACTTCTACTTTAAGGTTCACTCCACTGAAGGTTTGAGTATTGTAGCGTAAGGGGAACACGCGGGTACCCCTCTTAGTGAGTCACGTGACATATGACGTAATACCTATGTGCGAGCAAGTTAAGAAGAGACTGTGTAACTTGTAGCGGATTAGAACTGTGTTGTTTATACCTGCCTCGTTTTAACTGAGGATTTTGGCATTCAGAGTGTAAACTGTGCACGTCGTAAAAAAAGGGGGAGGGCATGTTTAAAGTGAATTTTTGGGACCAGTTACCTGTCTTCCCAAACGCTTTTAGGTCTGTAAGCAACTGGAATTAATGACCGGATCTGGAAAGGACAGAAGTGGCCCCTCTTCGGATACTCTGCGTCGAGCTATGGGAGTAGCTCAACATCATGATGCTGTGAGTGGTACTTCCAAACAGCATGTGGCTGATGATTATGCCAAACGACTCGCCGTTGGTGCTGCTGAATGCCAGGTATATAATTTAAGGCTTTAGAAAGCATTTTTAAAGTGGACACATTTTAAGCGTGTTGTTTGATAACATTCAACAAATACACATGACCTTCTATGAACTTGATAGGTAGAAGGGGTATAGCTAGGAATTTGCTAGAGGTTTGCACAGTTTCATTTTGTTAGGGTAAACACTCTTAGACGTAGGTCCCTTTTCTTCAGACAACAGTGACGGCCTTCGCGTGTTCGCCTGTGGCAAAATCATGGAAAACACTGCATTTTGAATCGAAAAATATATATATATTAAAAGCCCGTAATGTGGAGGTACTTTCTCATTTATAGCTTATTTTCCTTCCTTTATTTTTTTTGGCCTTTTTTTGTTGTTGTTGTTGTTGTCTGTAAAATTGACGCAACGTCTATGGATATCGGCAAACATCTTTTAAATTGGTCAACTCTCTCTGGTTATTTAACAATTACTCCTCGAGCCCGAATGGGCTCTGAGTCAATAGCCAATGAGGCCGAAAGCCGAATGGGCTATTAACTCAGAGGCCATGAGGGCTGGAGGAATAATTGTTTTAGTAAACTAAAATCCAACTAGTTGGTCAAAAATATCGAGACAAAACAACTTTAGTAAGTTAAAGCTAGACTTGAAGCCATTGTTTTGATTTTCAAAGCTGGCGCTTTTCGCTACTAGTAGGCTATAACATATAGCCTAGTGGTAGCTCAGCCTATCAGAAAGCAGCATTAATAATAGGCCACTAGTTGGAAGGTTCAGAAGAATCGGATAAGAATAAGATTTTGAATGATTAATAAAAAGCTTTAATTGTTTGTGTGTTTCTTTGTAGGACTTGATCGCTGATGTCCTCGGCAAATTTACAGTGAAAAACTCTGGAACTCAGCCCCCTGATTTGAAGTTCTGCGACCACCTTAACATCAGCGTGTGTGACGTCACTGAGCAAAGCAAGTCCTTTACTGTGACGGTGTATAATCCTATAGCACGTGACGTAACTACTATGGTTCGACTTCCGATAGCAAGCAGCGCAACGGCTGTTTATGGACCCCATGGTAAACCGATCAAAAGCCAAATACTGCCAATCTCTGACGCCACGATACAGCTCCGTAAAAATCAAAATCAATCAAGCACCTCTTCCTTTGAAATTGTTTTCAACGCTAAAATTCCTGCTCTCGGCTTTGCCACGTACTTTTTGAACTCAACTGAGTTATCTGCAACAAATGAGTTGCATCTAGATCCCCCGATAAAGGCTTATGGAGATGCCGAGGAAATGTCGATCGAGAATGAATTCATCAAGCTTTCCTTTGCTCATGGAACGGATCATTTGACAAGCATGACGGATAAGACATCTAACGTCACCACGGCTCTCAAGCAAGCGTTTTACTGGTACAAACCCAGCATTGGAGACGAATTCAGCCAACAGACTTCAGGGGCATACATTTTTAGACCTGACGAGATCGAACCGAATCTGATCTCCCAGGGTTGGAGGACAAGATTCCTCAAGGGTCCCCTGGTTCAAGAAGTGCGTCAAGTAATATCTCCCGTTATCAGTCAGGTGATTAGACTATACACTGGTCAGCGGCATGCTGAGTTTGAGTACACAGTTGGACCCATTCCCATCCGCGACAATCGGGGCGAAGAGGTGATCACTCGCTTTGAAACTGATATCAAATCTACGAAGCTCTTTTACACTGACGCGAATGGCAGGGAAATGCAAAAACGCGAGTTAAATTTCCGTCCCACGTGGAAGCTGGACGTTACAGAGCCAGTTGCTGGCAACTACTATCCAGTCAATAGTCGAATATACATTAAGGACGACGCTAAACAGTTAACAGTCCTGACTGATCGTTCCCTGGGTGGGTCCAGCCTTATGGAGGGTTCCATGGAAATCATGTTGCACAGACGTCTGCTTGTAGATGACTTTAGAGGCGTAGGCGAGGCCCTGAACGAGCCTGGAATCTCCGGTAAGGGCTTGATTGTCCGAGGGAAACTGTGCCTAACTCTAGCGCCGCCCCAGTCCTCTGCTGCTCTTCATCGTGAACTCGGCGAGCTGATGTTGCTCGAGCCTGTGCTTTCTTTCGCGCCCAACAGCCTCCCGTTCAACAAGTGGACGAGCCAATATAACTCCTTGCACAGCGGTCTAAACCGTGAGCTACCCGCTAACGTGCATCTGCTGACCTTAGAAACCATGGGCGACTCAGCGCTGATCAGAGTGGAGCATCAGTACGAGGCTGGCGAGGACGCTAAGCTGTCGCAGCCAGTTAAAATTTCACTTGAAGGTCTGTTTACTGATTTTGAGATTGAGTCCATGACGGAAATGAACCTGTCTGCAAATCAGCTTCTGAAGGATAAAGAACCTCTTCACTGGAATATTAAAACAAGAAAGGAAGCAGGAAAGAAGAAAAAGAGGATGATTTCACGGGCGGCCACTGATTTAAACGTGCATCTGACGCCCATGCAGATTCGCACATTTAAAGCTGTCATTAAACGCCACAGCAACAAAAACACGTTCAAATAAGCATGGAATTGAAAATAAGTTAATTGTAAGAAGGAAAACAGCAAAGAAATAAGAAATTGAAGAAAATGGCCGAACAATACAAAGTAGACCTGGTTTAGTGTATTCTTAGCATCTGCATCAAAAAAAAATGTTTACATGATCACTTATGACTTACTGATATCAAATAAAGCCGTTCAAAATGCTAACGACTTGGGGGCAGACTATTAGAATAGTTATGAGGGGTAGGGAAATTTTTGAGCCGCACGAATGTTTTTCCTAAACTTTTCCCTTGCATGACTTTTTTCTTTTCAAAATGTCCTACACGGATTATATCTTCTCCCCTTGATGTGAAAACATTCTTGCCAGTGTATGATTGTTTTTCTAGGCTACTTGGCTAGTCTTCTGCACAGCTTTTTTTGTGTCAGTACACAACACGCCTCCCCACAAACAACTGCTGAGAACGGAACCACATTCCTTCCTCCACGTTTAGCTAATCAGATTTCTGCTTCCATTTTCTGGAAGTGATTCACACCAAGGTCAATCCTCCAATCACAACTACTTCGCCCGCACCCCCACCCCATAACTTTTCTAATGGTCCGATTCTTAAACTAATGTTTCCTTACTTTAAGTCATGAGATTCTTAAGTGTTCCCTGCTTTAGGCTCCCGCCCTTGTTGGCAGTTTGACTACTCATGATCAACCCGACAGTTGAGAACATCTTTTTGTTCCTCAGACGTCTGTGCATGTTCTGTCGTAATTTGTAATAATTTTGTCTTTATTTGTAATACCTGTCGCAATTTGTAAGAGCTTTGTCGTAATTTGTAATAAAAAAGCTGTCGTGATTTGTAATAAAAAAGCTGTCGTGATTTGTAATAACACTTTGTCATATTTTATAATAAGCAAAGCTGACGTAATTTGTAATAACTTTGTCGTGATTTGTTATAATAAACATTGCTTATACTTTTCGATCAAACGCCTTGTTTTTCGAGTGGTCTTTGATCATCAAGGGGACATTACAAGGTTGATGTGAAAGGACACAATGATTTCAGCTTGTTTTTTAGAAGCAGCCCGTTCACTTTTCGGAATGAAAATTTTTCATGAAACACGAGGGTAATCTGAGCGAGTGATCTCAGACTTGTGCAAAGAGTTTCAAATTTTAGTGCAAGTTTACAAAAATGATCAGTCATTCGGACCAGCTTTCAAGTTCTAGTATGACCTGCTGTGGTATACGCTAAAGCTAATGATAGAACTTTATGGTAATAATAATAATGATGATGATAGGGATATTTTATAAATAAATCTCACAATTCTTTTTTATGCTGTTTCGCGTCTTATTCAGCTACTCTAGCGGAGGGTTGGAACAATTTTCGACCAACTTCTCTTCTTAACTGTCAATCTTTGTTCCTTATGATTTACATGTTCATTCATGTAAACATTCAAACCGGGGGTTGGTTTTGCAGAGGGTTTGATTGCCAAATCCCTACTGCAAAAAACTGAAAAGACACCGAACCTGAATACAACATAAGTGAAACCATAAGAAACATTGTTAAATTGTGTTATTTTTCGGTGGATAAGACTTTTAAAAAAGAGACACTACCTTTAACTTCTAAAAATTGGACAGTTGTATACAATTTTATAGGAACTCATTTTCAAAGTGATCAAAATTTCTTGAAACAAAATGAACGGGCAAGGGCCAATTTCAACACACAACACGTGAACTCACAATCAGCAAATGTTTTACTATTACCGAACCAAAAACAAGTAAATTCCTACAAAGAGCGAAAAAATAATAGTTACAATACAGAAAAACCACTTTAAGGCGACTGCAAAATGAAATTAATGAAAAAACGATGAAAACGAAGCTGCTTACCAAATGCTGAGGATAACAGAGTCGGTGGTCAGGGCCACCGAGGAAAAAGATAATCTACTTCGACGAATGTTGTTACACTAATAGACACGTAAAAACTGGTAATAAATAGGGGCGAGATAACAAACTATAACGAAATTTACATACAGCACGTAACAAAGGAGAGTAATTAACAAAATACCGGAGAGCGAAAAGTAAAAGAATACACGATAACAAGTAAGTGAGAAAACGAAAAGAAAAAGGAAAAAAATTGCCCCAACACAAAATACTGAAACATCAATGATATTCCTTGCAAAAAAGTAATAAACATTCACCACAACTAAACAAATTCCAATAATTAACTTCAATAGGACATGACAATTTTTTAAAAATAACAGTTAGCTTAATTCAAACCCGTTCCGACTGTAAGAAAACAAGTCTATTTTCTGCAATTCAACATCGTTTTACGTTAAATGTGCTACTTTTCTCTTTTAACTTCAGCTATACATTGGGGCATTTTTTGATTGAAAGTATTCTACGTACTTCCAATACAGCACTACAAAATGTCCCAAATTGAGTTTAGGCCTACCCAAAGACTGGACCCCAGCCGGCGCCTATTGTAAAATAATGTACCAGTTAAAACCAGGAGCCTATAGTGATGGACTCCAGGTAAACTGAATGCAAAAAATTGGAAATATGTTTGCAAGTCACATCCTCTGATTAAAGTTTATTACAAATCACGGCAAAGTTATTACAAATTACGACAAGTTCTTAAAAATTGCGATAGGTCTTACAAATTACGACAACATTATTACAAATTACGACATAACAGACGTCATTTCGTAGGAAAACCAGTGTTGTAGTCCAGTACCTGACAAGAACCTCTAATTTAAGCGGTCGTCCAAAACAATATTGTCTTTTGTGTTGAGGCGTCTCAAAATATGGGCTAGTTTGCCATCGCCCTCATTAATATGCACGATTTGCTAGCAGAGAATGATTGAACCGGAACAAAGACAATCACAGCAGCAGGAAATAGAACTTGCATAATCACGTTACGACTCAGTGTTTTAAGTCACAGTCAAGTTTGAGTTTATTCCTCAGACACCATGAATTAACCAATGAAAATGTTTCATATTTTCTAAGCAACCAATCAAAACCCAAGACATTTACCGCCCTAAAAGCAACTAAAAACCTGTAAAACCGGTTAAACCAACTAAACATAGCACATGACCTTATCTTAATAAGATTCCTGCGCATTTTATTCATGAGATAAAGACAAAAGGCAATGACGTCATCGATGTTAACGTATTCCCCCGCAAGTTAATGAGATTCCCCCGCCCAAAAACGGAGTTACCGGTGTGCCCTATACTGCTTTTATTTTTTCCGTGGCGTTTCCGTAGAATGTGACAAACAAGAGAGACTTAGAGTTTCCATTAACTAACACCTGGCAGGGCCACAGGTTTTTCTTTTCTTTTTTTTTCTTTCCTGGCAAGCTTAACAGGTTATTTCTTAACTTGTTGGTTCTTACTTGCATGTTTTATTGTACGTTGTCCAATGTGGCTTACTTTATTAACCAACTCATGATTCGGGTTTCAGATACTTATATTACACTCTCGACAGAATGAAGAGTTTCGTTTGAAAAGAAACTGTGGTGTCGTGTCGGTGAGATAATAAAACACAAAACTTTGGGTTTTATAAATTGAGTTGATAACGAAAGGCTAATTTACCATCGTTTATCATAAGCCATATTTTCCAACTTTAACCATACTATCCAACATTTACCTAGACTGCAAAACAGTCGGGTTTTTGGGAGATGTTGGCCAACAATGTTGCGTCCGTTCACATGCGGCTTATAACATTTACAAGAAAAATCTCACGTAATACTTTTATTAACTCCAAGTTTGGAAAACCAATAAAAATTTTGGAAGTAAAAATAAGTTAAAACAAGTAACTGAATCCGTTTTTAGTCATTATTTTTTTTACTTGAAAACAGATTTTATACAATCAAAGAGTTTATTTGCAGACTGCAAAAACGGACCTCTGCAAGGTTTGCAAGAATCGTTGTAAAGTTTGGCTTTCTCGGTACGTTGACGGAAAACGATCAAAAATACGTCCACATGTTTCACGTTGGTAAAGACAAATTCGTTGTTGGTAACCATTGAAAAGGATGGGTGACAAAAAGGTTGCTTCCTCATTATTTTTCTGGTCACGTGGTGTCCGCAGACTGATATTCCATCTCACTGTCTGTTGTTCTCCAGCCTCCTCCAGAAATATCGTAAATTATCAACTGGTTATCAGCACCACCACTTAAGATTGACTGGAAGAAATTTAAAAAAAAAGTGCCTAATCACACAGCAGCAAAGCCAGAGAAATGCACTGAAAAGGTCATTTCTAAGAAATTTACCACGAAAGCGACATCCGGAAGAAGAATATTTTCGTTTAAAATGTTTCTTATAAAACGAAATGATAAACTGATTTGACGTCCATGGCTGCGATGATTTCACTGGGTTTGTAACTTAAGGGGTCGTTAAATAATTTTCTGATAGAAAAAAAAATAACCCAATGGTGAATAGCCACTGTTGTAAGAAATTGCCCACGTTCGATATATGAAATTCTAACATGACTCCGAGGCTTAAGGGGCAGAATTGCAAATATTTCAAGTCACCATTGTCCCGCAATTCTCAGAAGAGACTTAAGCACAAAGAAAACCATGCCAAATATAGAAAAATGACCAGAAGCCTCAGAGTCATGTTAGAATTTTAATATGTCGAACGTGAGCTATTCTTAGAGCAAGTGTGCCTATGTGTGGAGAACGCTTTTTGGTATTTTTTATGCGAAACATGGTCGGCAGTAATCAAATCTCACTACACCTACTTTTTGTTGAGTCCAGCTTACGCACATGACTTTGTCTTGGTGTCCGGTCATTGTGTACAGCGGAGCATTCAGCCTAATAAAAAGAGATGAGCTTTAAGTTTTTTAGATTAAGTTGAAATCTCTCAAAGCTTGGAAATCTATGCAATGAAAGTATACACCCATATGTACTTAACTTATGCGCTAAAGGACTTGATTTTCTCTCCTTTTTTCAGATTTTGCAAACTTTACGACATTTAAGCTCAATAATAGGGAAAAATGACACCCGGTATTGGCTTACTAACCTACGTGTATCCCAGAGTTTTACTGTCATGTCATATGACCCAGAAATCAGTTCGAACTCGCTACGTGGTGACCAGGCCACTGAAGACACCCATCCTTGATGTGACGTTAGAGTATTTTTTACTACTGCTCCGTCTGAAAGAGGAAGAGAGGTTTTCAAGCATTCAGTGATTATTGTAAATAACTGTTCGGCCAATATTCCGGGTGGTAGCCTAAATAAAAGGTAAAGGCGCACACGAGCTAAAGGCCCACACGGCCGGAGCTTATACCGGTTTCCGTAGCATGAAGCATGCCTTATTAAAAATACAGCTTTCCAGGCCCGGTAATTACTTTTGTTAACATAATTGTTATTACGGGAGACAAGAGCAGCCTTCCATCCTAATCTCCAGGTTGTTATTACGAATGCGTCGCATGTTTGTAACCAGCATTCGTTTGGACTTCCACTACGAATGAATGGAGTGCACAGAACGCAATTTGATCAGCGCGTTTGGGCCTTCTAACACTCGCAATGTGATCACGAGTGTTTTGACCATCTATCATGTGCAACCTACGCAAAGCGCAGCGTTTGAGCAAAAGCGGTTCCACTTTCAATCGTTGTCGCCCGCACTCAACAAGCTTTGGTTATTATTGTTATAGTTTAGTTAAAATATTTACATTTTCTTCCTGACTTACCAGTCATTCTAGGATCCCAGAGTCTGACATGTCGATCAGTGCTTCCAGAAACCAGAAGTTTTGATAAAGGAGAGTACGAAATGCTGCAAAATACCTTTGATCCATTCTGAAAAAAAAAACGCAAAATAAAAAAGAACAGCAGTGATTACTACTTTGGTTTTAAAAGCAATTTGTTTCAGTTTTGTTTGAGTACCCTGAGGTATTAACATCATGTTGACACACTAACTAGATTGTTTACGGTCCCCTATTTCTCTTTAAGATCATCTAGGTCGACCGCTTACTGTTACTTGCAGCCATCTTGGGTTTCAAAGGTACCGAAGTGGCTAGCCTGCAAACAAGTTCTCCGCCTCCCCCTGGGAGATCTTGCTCGTAGGTTACAAGGGGGAGGCCGTTGGGCGCTTCACAGCGGTGGGGGGAGGGAGGAGTGAAAAATAGGCCTCCTCACATCCGGCCTTTGCCTCCAAGATACATTTGATACTCTTCTCCAGGTTACATTCGTGCATTTGAGACAGTCTAACGGGGAAAAAAAGGGTCTGTAAAGTCTATAAACACACCAGAGTTTGTTTGTTGACCCCAGCCAAAAGGTCCCAGATGCGAATAGAGTGATCCCAGCTTGCACTGCACACCGTGT